>NC_056629.2:179811860-180111860 GCF_002870075.4 Lactuca sativa
TGGCCAAGCGCTTAGGCTGTCATCACAAAATCATCGAGGGCCCCACAAATATCGCTTTCATCCTACTCTGGATAAAAGGAACAGATAAACTTTGATTCAATGCTTGCTTGCACTCACTTACTGAATCACACACAACAATATGTTTTATGACACCAAGTTAATGGTGTGTTTACATATTGTCAATGTGTAACCGACTCGCAAGATGCAACTCACACATCTCGGTTTCAAGAATATAAGATATTATTGTCGCACCAATCACTCGTGATAGACTCCATGAAGTGATCCAAGTGAGCGTGGGTTTAATCCAATGCTCAAATCATATTCATAAGAACTCATGAACGTTGCAGCAAACATTTGCTTATGTCTAATACACTTTAGACAATCCACACACCAATTCACGACAGTCTTCATTCATACCTACTTCCAACATATGAATGACTGTGGTCCGTTCGAATAATTTGATTGTTCTGAACCAATTTAATTATCCAGAAAGTCAAAACATGCAAAGTGAAACACAAGAATAATACTAATCCCATATGGCCCCAAACTCTGGGTATAAATAAAACATTTTATTTAATCACCATATTGATTACTCATTATTTGTTGTTTCGGGTAATCAACTTCTTACTTGAATTATTACTACACTTGTCCCATGCTCTCAGCATGCACACAATGTTTACCTACGGTCCTTACTTTGTAAAATAGATCAAATGAACACATTTCCAATCATACTCATTTCACAACTCCAAATCCTTATCATAAGTATAAGAATATCAAATTCTTGTTACTTATGCTAGATTCTAACATTTTATGCAATGATTCTTTCGTAAAGTCATAGCTCAAAATTATCAAGACTTGGCCAATCTCTATCAGAAACAATTCTATAGATATGATGTCTCTGACTCAAAGTACATTCCTTTGAACATCCCTCTTGCATAAAAGTTTCTAATCTAGACATAGATTCTCAATATCCAACTGCCAATATGGAAACATTTCCATATTTGCAATAGGAGAATTCATTCTTAATAGAATCTTATCTATTCGTAATAATGTCATCTAATACCATACTTCCAACTACTCACAAGCGACAAATCCTCAGCGAGCTTTGGATCGTCCTTTGATAGTTGTTTAATTATTTTAGTCAAAAACCGATTCTTGTCCTTTTTCCTTCTTAATGCACCAGACATTTTGAAAATTTTAGAATGGTCAAATAATAGCACTTGCAATCGATCCTATACCTGAATTGTATGGAACACGATGCATAATGTCTTACATAAAGATACGATACTCTATCGATCTTCTGCCATAATATTTTATGTGCCACGTTCTCATAATTCGAACTATGAAGAGGAATACCGTAGTCATAATCGAAATATAAGAACACACTATGTATCCTTTGACTAAATTTATTAAAATTTCTCAATCTAAGCTTTAGATTTTGAAACGAAGTAGAATATTCTCTCCCTTAATTATAGCAAAACAACTTTTCAACCCTTACGACTTTGCAAAGTATAACTCTTGTTTTCTATAATTAATATTGCTAACTTGCAATACTTGCCTTAATAATCATAGAAGAACAACATTTATGCTCCCACTATCATGAAGATTATTATCATATAAGCATAACACTTATGCTCCCACTAGCTTTGACATGTATTTAGAAAACAGCTTAACTTCCAAAAAACAATGCCTATTGAATTTCTTAGGTTCATATTTCTAATGCCTAATGCTTTGATAATCCTTTATCTAAGCTTCTTAAACTTATACACCTTTGCCTTAGATAGCTCCTATGTGTGTCTAAACAATTCAGACTAATTGCCAAATCTCACAATTCAAATTATGGAAAGGGATACCGTAACCACAATCAAATTCGAGAATACAATTTCACAATCACTATCTTCTTAAAATCTCTTTTAGTGAAAGCATTTCCTCATAGTTATTTTCAGGAAGGAGGGAATCTTAAGACACTTAGATTTTAATGGTGTATGTGTTCCTATCCATGCGAATTTGTCAAAACCAAAGTTTGCAACAAATCCAAACTCATATGGACCGAACTTTCTCAATCTTGATTTCTTGCCTTATGGTAACACGAGTTCCTACCATGTCTTCCAAGTAGTTAAGCAGCTCAACCTTTCCTATCAATGTACTTTTCATTGATCAAGGTGCTTGCCTTTTATGCATTCAAATTAGAACTCATAGAAGTCACATGCATAAATAACTCAATTGGAATGGCACAGAAACATAATAATGTCAACACGATAGGTTGTAAACCTCAAGTCGTGTGCTAGTGATGATCGATAAGGTTTATTCTTGATTAGTTCTTGAAACTTTTCAAGACTATTAAGACTCCCACTAACTCCTTGACATATAAGATTCTTTTGTCAATAAACATTCCTCGACAAACAAATATTCAAGAGTTAGTGTAGCTTTTATCAAGACAAAACACTTCACAAAATTGGTCCTAGTTGGTCTTTGTCTTATCCAAGACATCAAAACTTTCCAATTTCAAATGTGAAAGAATAAGAAAACCATTTTCAAATTCCACATTGATGAATGTTAAAAACCTTCTTAAGACTTGTCACTCAATGTCACAATCTTAACTCTAAGACTTGTTTTTGGAACGAAGTATGATTGACTTCTTGATTTAACCATTTCTTCAATTCTTGATTCCTCTTCTTAGACATACAATTGTACTAAGACTCATTTAGATGATCAATTGAGATGTGGTTCTTAATCATTAAGACCTATCATAAAACATAATAAAAGGTACTCTCCCTTCTTCTTAGAATAGATAAACTTTTATCTTTCTGCCTACTTGATTCTTCTTATCCGTTCTGCTATTGATTGAAACTCTTTCAATCAACTTAGAATTACACTTAATCTTATAAGTATAAACATATTTACTAAACCTTTAATAAATCATGACGAATATCTTTGTCACTCTTATGGTGGACTTGATCAACACACAACTTTGTGTACTCAATCTCCTAGTCCTTCACTTGACATTTTGTCAACGAATTAGTCTAATTTCCAAATATAAAATTTCTCATTCATCATGCAACCAAGTTGCATGATTCCAAGTCTCTGTCCAATTGAAACTTGGGTGATGAGAAACTCTCCCTATTTGGTAAATTCTTGACATTTCCACAAATAACATAATCCATTATTGCTAATAACTGAAACATTCAAACATTAATTTTTCATACACGCCATTGCAAGGATAAATAAATAATATAAAACCAAATTTTTTTTTTATTGCGGAAAAATTTGTCCTTACAATGCAATTCAATTGAAAAACTATGTTAATACATATTTCATAGCAATCTATTCTAATTCCAAGTAGTAGCTCAAAATTCTAATCTTCAAGCAATGCGATCAAAATCCATTTCTTCATGATTAGATTCAGCTCACTTCTTCCCTTAAGCTTCCTCTCTTTTCTTCGATCCTATAAAACATCAAAATGTAATATTATTACATCATGTATTAAGAATCTAGAATAGGAACTTAAAAGAGTTAGTTAATGGATTTACCTGAAGTAGAGCCATGCATCTTGACTCTCCATTCTCTTAGATTTCTCAGGTAGTTAGGGCAGCTTCGTCTCCAATGCCCCTTCTCTTGGCAATAAAAGCAAATGGACTCCTTTGGCACAGCACATCGGACAATTATAGACTTAGTTATTTCTAGACTTCCGATGTTGCCAGTGCCCATTGCAGTTTGGGAGTTTGACTCACCAGAAAAATTTGCTTGACCAGCATGCCAAATCATTGCTGATTCAACAGCTATAAGCAAATTGTTGAGATCAATGAGGGTCACGTTGTGATGCATCATATAGTACTCTCTAATGAAGTCACTATATGATTCAGGAAGTGACTGAAGAACCCAATCAACAACCAACTTGCCTGAAATCTCGACGCCCAACATCCTTAATTGAAAATCGGGAAACAAAACATAGACTGAGAGAATGCTCAAAATCCATGTCTCAAGTCTATACGATATCAAGAATGGAGGAATATATATCCTTTATCTAAAGGACACGCTTCTGATAAGATCAAAGTCGACAGCGGCTTTTGAAAGCTATGATTGCTAATCAGGATCTGAGGTTATACGCAGAATAGTTATTAGACTTATCTAAGTGGGAGACTGTTGGATTAGTGTCTAAGTCCATAACTATTTTGGTATGTACTTGATCCAATTGTGCATGGTCCTTTTGGGTTGCCTTCACACTGGTGACTAGACAGGATCATTGTTGAGGAGAGAGGCTGGTTTATTGTTAAGAATAATAAATTAGGGTATAAATATGATTTGTTAATATATTATATGAATAATATATTAATTTGGAATCATATTATTAATTAGTATTTAATCAGAAATTAATTTGGAATTAATTTTGGGATTAAAGGAACTGACTGAAAGTGCAGGGGCTATTTTGTAATTATTCAATAGTTGAGGCTTTCGGCCATTGGATCACCTTTATTAAGGCTTGAACGAAAATCCTAGAAGGATCTAAGAGTTTTCGTCCAAGGGATTAAGGAAAGGAGTCCATGGACTTGCTTAGGCCCTAAGCTAAGGGATTAGGGTTTACACCTTGAAATCCTAGTTAGCCTTAAGTATAAATAGCACCCTAAGGCACTAAGATTTCGTCCAAGCCTTGGGAAACCCTAAAAGGGACGAAATCCAGGGCAAGATACCCTTCTCTCCTCTCTCCCATATTCATCCTTTCACCTAGTGTGTTTGTGAGCCATTAGAGGTACTACACTTGTGGTACTTGCTTTCAAGAGCTAAGGAAATTCAAGGAACTAGTTGTTATTGCTATATAACAACAAAAGGTATGTATTCGATTTTTATATATGAATTTCAAAAATAATAGTAGCATGCCAGGTTTCTTTTTATCTTCATAAAGTTGTATAACTAATAGTGAAAACATAGATCCAACTCTAGGGTTGCATGCACACATAGGATTGTTTGTATAAATCCATCTGACATTAGAATAATGCGAACTCACCAAACCGCAACTACACACTTTCTTACCTGACTTTTTTTCCCGGATTTGCCCATGCAGCAACTATATCCGTCTTTTCAATCTTCCGCTATGGTTGTTATCAGTGGAAGTTATCTTTCTAAAATTATACAAACATGAGATTACAATGTTCAATCAATTCTTTGTAATACTGTTAACAAATAGTATATAAAAATTAAAAAAAAATTAAAAAGGTGAAAAAGAAAAGAAAAAAGAAAATGTGAAGAGTTAAAAGAGGCATAAATTCGACCTTGGCTGCTAACATATGCATAGTATGTTGATTTAAAATCGATCTAAAACAATATAATAAACTACGAAAAAGAAAATATAGGCTTCAGTGTGTAACATCCCAAAACTTGAAATGAATTTTAACTTTTTAATTAGCTTAAATCATCCATTTAATATCTTTTATTCAAAATAAATTTTAAAACCAAAACCCAAGATCAATCCAATTACCAGAACCATTATCAGTTGTAATTCTAAAATTTATGAAAACACATTCATTCCAACCTCAAAAATCAAATATCTCGCCTCAAGCCAATGTGTACGATCATGCCTGACCATTCTGTATACCTGAAACAGTATTTTGAAGAGAAAATGGGTAAGCACAAAACTTAGAGAATTCCAAACATACACAATATCATTTCATATAAACCTTTCCCCAATCCATGGATGCAAACGGTATCAAACACATAATCGCACATGCTTGTCAAAGAACACATCAGTAACACACATACTCCTACTAGGATACATTGGCTAGACCGAATCCCCTTGCTCAGTACATCGAGCCCTTGGTACACATTGGCTAAGCCAGATCCCTTGTATCCGTACCCATTGGGAGTTGACAACTAGGATTAGCGTTTACACACCATAACAACCCCAAACGCCCCCTATGCTTCCAGTAACATGGAATACCACCACCCACTGCCAACACCAATGGTGGTGGTGGTGGTGATGGCAGTTTTTGAACAACATAAAAGAAGGAAAGGATGAAATCTAGTATTACCTCTTACTTGTTCTAGTTTCTTCCCTTCAAATACTCTTCATTCCTCCTCCACATGCCCCTAGCACCACCTTTCTTTTTCTTCCCACTAACAATGGCTGCCTCCCTTCTTCCCTCACTTTTCTTTTCTCGGGTTCACAGAAAACACACTCACGTTTTTTTTCACAATGGCTTAGGGTTGGATTTTTTTTGTTATATATATATATATATATATATATATATATATATATATATATATATATATATATATATATATATATATATATATAAGTTTTAGTTTGGGAGTAATTGGCCCCAAGGAAAGAGCCCAAAAAATCTCGTCAAAACCATTCTTCAAAATCAAAATTTCCGTTTTGACCCTTTGCTTTCCCATATCGAAATTGTCGTCAAAAACATTCAGTCCCTTTGCTAAAAATAAATTACAAAACCCTCTAATTCGTAAATCGTAATTTATAATTCATTTTTAATTATTATATAATCACTTAAAGTCATATAATGCCTTTTTAATTATATTTATACTTATATTCTTTTATCAGATAGCTATAATGGAAAACAAGGTGTTACAGCTCTCCCCCACTTGAATCAGATTTCATCTTCGAAGTCACTGCTAACAAACTTCTCTGTAGCATGCGTTTGCAACTCCACTTTCATCTCTCAATTCCCCGAGATATTTCTAATGTCATCATTGATCTTTTACTAACTCAATTCCTTGGACGCAATGTCTTCATCTCTCCATCAAGGGTAGAAACCAACTTCTCTACATGATTAAGTTGCTCGCCAGACTGAAACACATCGTTCACCTTAATTACAATAGCCATGCTTCCTGTAACACTCATGTTTCGAGGATAACCATTGATATGATGATGTAATAGTTAGGGTCAACATATGTAACTCATTTGAAGTAATAAAAAGGAATTATTTGAGTATTACGTGAATTATATGAATTTATGTGCTTTATACTTGTGTTCAATGATATAATAAATTAGGAAGGAAAATAAGTGTCAAAACTAAAATTTTAGATAAAACCGATATCTTTGAAGAAAGTTGTAGAGGTTGTGACATGGATTCTAGAGACATAAAGAACTCCGAAATCCGAGTTGTAACGAAGAAGTTATGACCTGTCGAAGATAACATGCTTTTTAACCTTAGCAATCTAAACGAAAGTCATAGTATACGTTAAACCGAGAGCGTGCATAAAAAGAACGTCCAAATCTAACTTCGTATGAGGAACTTATGAAATTTCTAAGATTTGGCATAGTAGTGTACAGCCCGGAGTTTGAATTTTAGATGGAGCGATCTTTAGCCAACACAACTTAAATGAGAATTTAATATCTCATTAATAGGAGTTTAGCGATAAAAAGACGGTAAAAAATGGATTCCATACGTAGAAGTTATGAATTCTACATGGTCGTTAAACAGTGTAATCTTCTCATACTGCTAAATTTAAAATCGGTCAAGAATTAGCCAATGGAGTCAAAAGGAGAGTTATAGTTCTTGTCATTACCTATGCGTGGATATAAAGAACTTCAAAAATGGAGCTCGTATGCGAAAGGTATGGCGTTTGTAGTCGGAAGGGTGCTGCAGCGAAGTGGGTGATATGGCGCAATCTGAGCCATTGCTTTCTCCCCACCAGATGACGAAACGTGGCACCAAATCAACGAGTTGGACCAGAAACTCGACGAGTTGGGGGCCATAAAATCGAAGAGTTCACCCCTTTTCCAGCCAATAAATACCAACCGAGAGTTCCTTCATTTTTCATACTAAAATCCACTTATTCTTCTCTCTACTCACTCTCTAAACCCTCCCAAATACCAATGGTGTGTGACTATCCGAAAGTCTTTCCCGAAGATCTTCCTAGATTGCCCCCTGATAGACAAGTAGAGTTTCGAATAGACTTGTTGCTAGGATCAACGCCAATAGCAAAAGCACCATACCGATTAGCACCGACGAGGATGAAGGAGCTTATGATGCAACTTCAGGAGTTGTTGGACAACAGTTTTATTAGACCTAGTTCATCACCCTGGGGAGCTTTGGTGTTATTAGTAAAGAAGAAGGATGGAAGCACGAGGGTGTGCATAGACTACAGAGAGCTGAACAACGTAACAGTGAAGAACAAATATCCATTGCCAAGGATTAATGACTTATTCGATCAACTGCAAGGTTCGAGCTATTTCTCAAAGATCGATCTCAGGTCAGGATATCGTCAGCTGAAGGTGAGAGAGTAGGATATTGAGAAAACCGCATTCAAAATGAGATACGGAGACTATGAGTTCTTGGTTATGTCATTTATACTAACCAATGCTCCAGCAACATTCATGGATTTGATGAACAGGGTCTGTAAACCATTCATCGATAAATCTGTGATAGTGTTCATAGATGACATTTTGGTTTATTCGAAGATCCAGCAGGAGCATGGAAAGCACTTGCGAGAAGTGTTAGAAGTTCTAAAGAAGGAGAAAGATGTATGCAAAGTTTTCCAAATGTGATTTTTGGATTCGAGAAGTCCAATTCTTGGGTCACATGGTTAACCAAGAAGGAATAATGGTGGACCCAGCAAAGATTGAAGTTGTGCTGATGTGGGAACGACCAAAGAGTCGCATAGAGATTTGAAGCTTTCTAGGATTAGCTGGATATTACCGAAGGTTTATCCAAGTATTTTCTTCGATAGTTGCTCCATTGACAGCTTTGAAGCATAAAGGAGCTATTTATACTTGGGGTGAGAAGCATGCGGAAGCATTCAAGAAGCTAAAGAAGAAGCTATGTGAAGCACCGATTCTTTGTCTACCCGACGGAGTTGAAGAATTCGCAGTTTATACTGATACATCTGTAGTTGGGTTAGGTTGTGTTCTTACCGAAAGAGAAAAGGTGATAGCATATGAATCTCGACAATTGAAGGAGCATGAAAAGAACTACCTAATTCATGATTTGGAGTTGGCAGAGGTAGTATTTGCCCTAAAGATATGGAGGCATTATCTTTACGGCACAAAGTACAAACTTTTCACTGATCATAAGAGTCTTCAGTATCTCTTTAATCAAAAGGAATTAAACATGAGACAACGATGCTGTCTAGAGTTACTCAAGGACTACGACTGTGAAATACTTCACCACCCTGGTAAAGCAAATGTTGTCGCTAATGATCTAAGTTGAAATGTAAACCTTGAAAGGAAAAGGCCAAGAGCGTTAAGAATTGAAGTTGTCTAAACGATTGTGGAAGAATTAAGAAAGATTAGGAAGAAGCTTCAGAGAAAAATGACCGAAAGGAAGAACGCTTGGGCAAACGTTAGTGTTCGGTACAAACAGTCATGGATTGAAGGTATTCCAAGATACAATTTGGGTACCTAAGATAGGAGGAGTAAGAAATCTTCTGAAGGAAGAAGCTCATAAGACCATGTACTCGATTCATCCCGGCAATACAAAAATGTATAGGGATCTAAAACCCTACTACTGGAAGCCGACGATGAAGCTCGATGTTGCAAAGTATGTGGCTGAGTGTGTAACCTGTGCGAGAGTTAAGGAACAACATTAGAAACCATATGGGAGTTTAGAACCTTTACATGTACCCATGGGTAAATGGGAAGACATCACCACGGATTTTGTCACTAAACTGCCCAGAACGAAGGACGGTCACAACATGATTTGGGTGGTCGTTGATCGGTTCATTAAGAGTGCACACTTCATAGCAGCCAATGAAAGATGGTCTACGGATAAGCATGCAAATGCTTACGTGAAGGAAGTAGTAAGACTTCATAGTGTTACTTTAACGATTGTATCATATCGTGATAGTCATTTCACGTCAACTTTTTTGGAGGAGTCTACAAGAGGAATTAGGTACGAAGTTGTGTTTAAGTACAACCTACCATCTACAGACCGATGGTCAGAGCGAATGGACGATTCAAACACTAGAGGATATGCTAAGAGTGTGTACCCTGGAATTCCAAGGTAACTGGGATAAGCTCTTACCTCTGGTAGAAGTTTCCTACAACAATAGTTACCATTCGAGCATCAAGATGGAACCTTACCAAGATTTTTATGGAAAAAAGCGTAGTACGCCGTCATGTTGGATTGAAGCTGGAGAAAAGCAGTTCATGGGCCCCGAGATAGTCCATCAGACTGCTAAACAGCTAAAAGTGATTAGGGAAAGGATGTTAGCAGCTCATGATCGTCAAAAGATCTATGCCGATAAGAAAAGACGACCGATGACATTAGATGTTGGAGATTCAGTTTTGCTTAAAGTCTCACCATGGAAGGGACTAATACGATTTGGGAAAAGATGGAAGTTTAGTCCATGGTTTATTGGACAATTCAAAGTTCTTCAGAGGATTAGGAACCAAGCTTACAAGCTAGAACTACCAGAAGAACTATATGTTATTCATAACACTTTCCATGTGTGTTATTTGAGGAAGTCCACGGGAGAAGTTCCCAGTTTAATTCCAATTTCTGAGTTAAGGATGGATGAAAATAAGAGGCTAATCGAAGAGCCGTAGGCGATTGCTGACCGTAAGAAAAAGAAGTTGCGACGCAAGATGATCGACTTAGTGCTTGTGCGATGGAAACATACGAATGGGCCAAACCTCACCTAGGAAATGGAGAGTGACATGATGAGTCGCTATCTGCATCTGTTTGTTGATGCATGATTCCGAGACAAAATCATTCTAAGGGGGAGAGAATTGTAACGCCCGTGTTTCAAGGCCAAGCATTGATACGATGATGTAGCAATTATGGTCAACAAATGTAACTCATTTTGAAGTAATAAAAAGGAATTATTTGAGTATTACGTGAATTATATGAATTTATGTGCTTTATACTTTTTTATAATGATATATTAAATTAAGAATGAAAATAAGCGTCAAGAATAAAATGGTATATAAACCTAATATATATGAAGAAAGTCGTAGTAGTCATGACAAGGATTTCAGAGATATAAAGAACGCCGAAATCTGAGTTCTAATGAAGACGTTATGAGCTGTCAAAGTTTCGCGACAAAACAGGCATGACACTGTGTGATGTAAAAAGTGAGTTTACGATAAAGTGATTTTTAACGAATACGTTAAAAGGAGAGCGTGCATAAAAGAATGTCCAAATCTGAGTTCGTATGAGGAAGTTATGAAATTTCTAAGATTTGGCATAGTAGTGTACAGCCCGGAGTTAGAATTTTAGATCGAGAAATCTTTAGCCAACACAACCTAAATAAGAACTGAATATCTCCTTAATATGAGTTTAGCGATAAAAAGACAGTCGAAAACGGAGTCCATATGTAGAAGTTATGAATTCTACACGGTTGTTAAACAGTGTAATCTTCTCATAATGTCAAATTTAAAATTGGTCAAGAATTAGCCAACGGAGTCAAAAGGTGAGTTATAGACCTTTTCAATACCTACGCGTGGATATAAAGACTGTCAAAAACAAAGCTCATATGCGAAATTTACGGGGTTTAGATGTCGGAAGGGTGCTGCAGCGAAGTGGGTGACGTGGCACAATCTAAGCCATTGTTTTCTCCCCACCAAATGACGAAACGTTGCACCAACTCGACGAGTTGGACCAGAAACTTGACGATTTGGGGGCCAGAAACTCGATGAGTTGGGCCAGAAACACGACAAGTTCACCCCTTTTCCAGCCTATAAATACCACCCAAGAGTTCCTTTACTTTTCACACAAAAATCCACTTCTTCTTCTCTCTACTCACTCTCTAAACCCTCCCAAACACCCCCAAAAGCCTAGGAAGCTTCCTTAGCACTAGAAGAAATCCCTGGAGCACCAGAAGGCTCCAACAAAAATAAGTTTTTCGGTTCGGAACTTTGCCTCTACCAAGCCCGGTTTACAAGCAAACCTCCTGGTTTCGTCGAAGCGAAGCGTTGTTCAAGTTGGAATCACCACCATATTAAGTGAGTGAATAGTTACTTTCGTCTTACACACACAGATATATATATATATATATATATATATATATATATATATATATATATATATATATATATATATGAAGTGTTTTATATAAATTATATGTTACATGTGCATATTATCTGTTTACTTGAGATCTGTGCTAGATGAAAGATTAAAACTTTGTTCTTCAGATCTAAATTGTATTTGTATTTTATATATTGAGATCAATACTGGATGAAAGATTAAAACTTTGTTTTTCAGATCTAAACTGTATATGTATTTTATACCTTGAGATCTATACTGGATGAAAGATTTAAACTTTGTTTTTCAGATCTAGACTGAATATATCTACAAATATGTTGGGTAAAACATCGGTAGATGAAATAGTTGATGTGTGATGAAATCAAATGATGAGAGGCCTCGATGTTTACGATGATCCAATCAGCTAGCTTAGTATAGATGACAACCACGTACTTTTCTAAACAGTCTAGTGGAACACTAGCAGTCTCACAACCTGTAGGTGTTTATTTGAACTACGTGTTCACCAGATGTACTCCATCCCCCTCATGGTTGCCTTATTTGACAGAAATTGTCGAGGTATCCCCTGAGCAGTGTTGTTGCCCTAATGAAAATCCTTAGGATAGGTCCCTTATAATAGATGGCTTAGGGACGTAAAGTGAGGATAACGGAAACAACTAATCAGGTTGAATGATTTGATGAAAATAATAATAAACTTATTTATTGTGTGTTGAAAACCTTATGTGCTCACCAGGCTCCCCAGCCTGACCAACTCAGTTTCTTGTAATACAGGTAGTGACACAAGAGCATAGATGTGATGATCTGATGAGAGATTATGGATTATAGGCCAGTATAAATAAATAGAAATGTTGTAAGGCCTATGTTGTTTTTGGTTTATGCTTTTGATCTGTATTGACGATGACATCCCGAGTTTTGTAATGTAATGAAAACACATTTCTTCATAAATGTTTTGATAAATTTTTATCTATATTGTTTTTGGGAACAAATTCCACAACTTTAAAAAGTTACTTTGATTTTATTATAAAGCATAAACAAAATTGGTCTTTTCTAGCCGTGAAATATGGGATGTCACACTTCCTACCACTCGTTAACCAATCTTTCCCAACACCTAGGTGTCATATACTTCTTGCCACACAAAAATTCGAATGGTGGTAAACCGAATACAAGAGTGAACATTGTTATTATTGAAAAAAACTCTGGTAATGGTACATACCAGTCTTAACTACACATAAAGTTGAACCATGCGTTTACTCCGACCGTCTGTTCTCGGGTGGAACATCATGCTAAACCACAATCGACCATCCATTTCTTCTTGGAACCTTTCCCAAAACCTATACATAAACCGAATGTCGCTAACAGAGACATAAGAAAATAGCACCGCATGCCTGGCTACAACCTCCCTGATGAATGTGTCTTCTTGTTACATCAAGTGTAGGAACACAAACCTGACCATATTATGTCAAATAACCTCGAATGTACCGATTAAAAGTCGGAGTCTTGCCTTAAACTCTCTTGCATTTGGCATTCTCATCCAGAAACAAAACTCCTTGAACCTTTTCCATCAACTTCAACAGAGGAGTAAACGATATCATTCGTTGGTATAATTCCTAATGCAGTTCAATTGTCGGCTTTCGACTATAAATGTCACCATCAACAAATACATTCACTTTATCAGGGTGCTAAATTATCTCGCCATCAAAACTGTAAATCATGCCTAGCATCGTAGCCCAACTCCTTACAGAACTCCCATAAATCTGAAATTTACAATATGAAATTCCCGTTACGACTCTCTAAGGATGACGATCAGTTACTACTTTATCAGGCACAAAACTGACCATTCCTTTAACAAGGAACTCCACCACTCCCAAATGAAGCAATGTCTTGACCAACATCTCCCCAACATCTCGACAGAGACAATTATTCCGACACCTATCCATATAAATCCTAGTACTCAAGCTATCTTTCTGATATGCCCAACTCACACTCGTACATTCTTTCTCTTCGTACCCCAGGTATCGTACCTCACATCAAACCATACACCATTGTACCCTCATCAATCAATTACTGGACAATCAAACTAACTCGTCTAAACACGCCTACAATACCTACCAATTGTAATCTCATAAACTACCATAAGGGGTCTATAGACATGTGACTATTTTCTCATAGACTTGTAGGTTTCTAGTTACCATTCCCTCAACTCACACCAACTCGTCGGTCTTGATATAATTCCGAATGGACCTGTCTGGCTCACGACCGACACCTCAATGGGCATTTAGGAATAAAATCATCATTACATTGATATGAAGGAACCTAACCATCATCCCACATCCCATAATAGTAGCAGCTAAGAACAAATGAAATATCGAACCATAGGGACCTAGATGTATCTGGTCTTCAGACCATGCCTCAAATCTTCAAGCCTTCATCAAACAAGAACAGGCAAGAGGACCCTCACCGTGATCCTAAACCATAGCGTATCGTAATACCCACTGTTATAAAAATCCCGACTAGGTCCCGATTAATCTCCGATTAATCCCTAGGCGCTACTCGACCGATTAGAGGGCGCCAAGCGATTAATCCCTGCATAAATAATGAGTGAAACATTATAAAACGATAAAATTTTAACATTTTGAAGAAGTTTTATCTCAATGGAAATTATTTGAGGCATGATTAGTGTTGTATTAATCATATTAACCTATTTTGTTATCATATTAGTGGTATTTACGAACTTTGATATGATATTAGTCATATTTTTTTTTTCAAATTCAACAAATTAGCAATTAATCGTACACGATTAATCTCCGCCTAGCCGATTAATCCCTTGACCCCAGGCCACCGACTAGCTAACGTCAGGCGTTTTTTGCAACCTTGGTAATACCTAATATGTGAATCGATTTTGATGACTCAAAACACCTAACAAACACTCACTCGAACAAGTTGCATTCGCTAAAGACGAGCGAACCCGCAACATTCTTAAATACATAGCAGGCATAAATTATACACTATTCTTGAATCGAATCATCCATCTCTAAGAGTTTCATGATCTTTCTCTTCTCTACATGCTTCACATAAAAAGACTAGAGTTTTCAAAAATCTTCAGAAATTGTCTTAAGTCTTTCCTACTATGTTGAGGTCTACACAGTCCCTAGACTATCCATAGGATGGATAACTCTCCCCCACTTGGAATCCAATGAACATTTGATACTGCCCTTGACTAATAAAACCCCTAATTATCTTTAATGGACCATACGATTCATATTCTAAGTGACTTTGTATAATATGTAACTAGGTAAAACTCATTTTTCACGAAAAGATCTCAGAGTTTCTTAAAGCGAACCCCTGCAAACTCCTATATGACCAACTGTTGGGTTTTGAGCAATCTAACACTTCCTAAGTGTGAATGCAACCCTAATAAACCTTGGATCTATGTTTGTCTAAATACATGCAAAATAATAATTTTCCAAGGTTTATAACCTATCTAACATGGCATGGGGAACATTTCAACATAAAAGAGTTAGAATAGATTACTTACCTTTTTGATGAGTTTGGTTCTTAAGGAGTTTGAGGGCCAAGCACCAATAGTGTGAATGCCTCAAATGGAATCACAAAACACCACAAACTCTTGGAAAACTTTGAGAGAGTATATACACTTGTATATTTCGGCCACACACAAGCTCACACACACTAGTTCACTAGTTGCCATTTCATGCACCATAAGCATGCTTATATAGTGTACATGGTTAGGGTGAAACCCTAATAACCCATGACTTTTCCTTTCCAAGGATCCATGGGTTAAAAGCTCCATGGATCATCCATGGACTTCCATCCAAGCCTAGCCCATTAACAAATGAGTGTTGGCCCACACCATATAAAACCAATAGCCCATAATCTAATTAGTCTTCCTTTTAATCTCTAAATTAATTCATAATTAATTTAAGACTAATACTAACTAAATAACATAACTTCATATTAATATATTATAACTTATAATATATTAATAAACATATGTGTATAACTCTCATAAAATTATCCATAAATAGTTTGGATGAGATGCAACCCAAATGGACCATGCCGGTCGGGTCAAGTATATACCAAATAAGTTATGGACTTAGACACCTTATCCAACAGACTCCCACTTGGATAAGTCTAATAACTCTATTTGCCTATATAACTTCAGGAACCAACCAGTAATCGTAGCTCTCGAAAACTCCGTTGAACTATGAAGCGCCATTTTAAGACAAGTGATCATATAATCCTCTGTTCTCTTCATATCAGCCGGACAAACACATGGAACTATGTCTTGCTTATTGTCTAGCAGTTGTTTCTCGATTTCCGATTTGTTTGACTAAGAACTTCACTGAACACATCAGTTTAGTTCTGACCGGGCCCGGTACATTGGTCAACACAAAATCATCGAGGGGCCCAGATATCGCTTCTATTTCTAGAAGGAACAGATAAACTTCGACTCATATGCTCGTTCTACTACTTGTTGAATTGTACACACAGACACGCTTTATAACATCGAGTTACTGATGCGTTTTCGTGCAATCAATGCACAACCAACTCATAGATAACAACTCATATCTCTAGGTTTGAAGACTTATATGATATTATCGTCTCACGATCACTCGAGATAAATCCCATGAAGTGATACAAGTGAGCGTGGGTTTATACGAATACTCATAACTTATGAGTACTCATGAATGTTGCAGCCACCATTGCCATGTCTAAACACCTTTAGCCATCTACAAACCCAATTCATGACAATCTTGATTCATACCTACTTCCGACGTATGATCGATTGTGGAGGTTTGAATAAATTAATTATTCTGGAAGTCAAAACATGCAAAACTGAAACAATAGTAAATAATTGACAATGATAGTAACACTTTACTCATAAATAAATCACAAATTTTATTCATCATCAAACGTCAATTACATTTTACAAGTTTCAGGAAAACTATCTAATCTGTAAAACTAATATCATCCCTCAGCCCGATGCGCCTCGCATGCTGAAAATGCTTAACCCTCGTCAGTCCCTTCGTAAGGGGATCTGCAGGATTCTCATTCGACGATATCCTCCTTTCCACGAGGAGTCCTTCTTCTATCTTGTGTCTTATGAAGTGATATTTTCTATCAATGTGTGGGGATCTGCCATGATCTCTTGGTTCCTTGGCTAAGGCAACCACACTATTGTTGTCACAGAAAATCTCCATAGGTTCTTTAATAGCTGGTACAACTCCAAGGTCTCCGATGAAGTTCTTTAGCCATATCGCCTCCTTTGCTGCTTCACTCGCTGCTATATACTCTAATTCACAAGTCGAATCAGCCACCGTCTCCTGCTTGGAACTATTCCAAGAAATTGCCCCTCCATTTAAGGTAAAGATCTAGCCCGACTGAGAGCGGAAGTTATCCCTATCAGTCTGAAAACCAGCATCACTATACCCTAACACTCTTAAGTCATCACTCCCACCAAGGGTAAGGATCCAATCCTTAGTCCTCCGCAGATACTTGAGAATGTTCTTTACCGCGGTCCAATGAGCCTTGCCAGGGTTCCCCTGATACCTGCTGACCATGGTCAAAGCAAATGCCACATCAGGGCGGGTACAAGTCATAGCATACATGATCGAGCCAACAATGGAAGCATACGGTAATTGGATCATCTTAGCTATCCCTACCTCTGTACTCGGACTCTGAGTCTTACTCAGTTTGACATTGCTTTGGATCGGTAAATCTCCTTTCTTGGAGTTCTGCATGTTGAACCTTTTCAACACCTTATCCAAGTAGGTACTCTGACTAAGTCCAATTAGTCTTTTACTCCTTTCTCTTAATATCCTTATCCCTAGGATATAGGCAGCCTCCCCTAGGTCCTTCATAGCAAACCACTTCCCAAGCCAGGACTTAACCTCCTACAAGGTTGGGATGTCATTTCCTATAAGTAGTATGTCATCCACATACAGTACCAAGAAGCTAACTATACTCCCACTGGCTCTGACATACACGCAAGACTCATCTTCACTTCTCGAGAAACCAAACTCTTTGACCTTCTCATCAAAACAAAGATTCCAGCTACGAGATGGTTGTTTTAATCCATAAATGGATTTCTCAAGCTTGCATACTCTATTAGGGTACTCTGCACTGACAAAACCCTCTAGTTGATTCATGTACACATCCTCAGCCAACTTTCCATTAAGGAAAGCGGTGTTGACATCCATTTGCCATATTTCATAATCATGAAATGCAGCAATGGCTAGCATAACCCTAATAGACTTAATCTTTGCTACCGGCGAGAAGGTTTCATCATAATCAATACCTTGAGTTTGAGTAAAACCCTTCGCAACCAGTCGAGCCTTATAAGTATGCACTTTTCCTTCCATGTCGGTCTTTTTCTTGAAGATCCATTTGCGCCCAACTGTTTTACGGCTTGGTACATGGTCAACCAAGTTCCACACTTGATTGTCATACATGGACTGTATCTCGCTGTCCATAGCCTCCTTCCATTTAGCAGACTTCGGGCCTGCCATGGCTTCCTCAACACTGCTAGGTTCATCCAAATTTACCAGTGTACTATCACTGATAAACGTATCACCTTCCGTAGTAATATGAAAACCATAATAAAACGAAGGTGTGTTCCTAACCCGTGTGGAACGCCTTGGAGGTACAGACAAGTCAGCTTGCTCAACAGGAGTTTCCTCCTCAGGTTGATTGCTAGTGTTTGAGGTTCCTTCACCAATTGCTTCTTGAATTTCTTCAAGATCAATTTGCCTCCCACTGTCTCCTTGGCTTATAAATTCTCTCTCACGAAAGACCCCTCTTCTTGCTACAATGACCACATTCTCACTGGGTCTGTAGAAGAGGTAACCGAAGGATTTCTGTGGGTAGCCGATTAAAATACACCTTTCACTTCGGGGTTCGAGCTTATCATGAGTCTCACGCCTTACGAAAGCCTCACAACCCCAAATCTTGATGTGGTTCAAATTGGGAACCTTCCCAGTCCACATCTCATGAGGTGTTTTGGTAACCTTCTTTGTAGGGACTAGATTAAGGATATGGGCGGCAGTCTCTAAGGCATACCCCCAAAAAGAGATTGGTAGCGAAGCTCGACTCATCATAGAGCGAACCATGTGCAACAAGGTTCGATTACGCCTCTCAGCTACACCATTCAGCTGTGGTGTCCTGGGAGGAGTCAATTGTGAGACAATCCCACACTCCTTAAGATAGTCAAGGAACTCGGTACTAAGATACTCACCACCTCGATCGGATCGAAGCATCTTAATGTTCCTGCCCAATTGATTTTCTACTTCCTGTTTGAATTCCTTAAACCTTTCAAAGGTTTCTGACTTATGTTTGATTAAGTAGACATACCCATATCTACTAAAATCATCAATAAAAGTCACATAATACCGATTAGCATCCCTTGTGGCGGTTTTGAATGGCCCACATACATCAGTATGTATTAGGTCCAGCAAACCCTCACTCCTTTCACAAGTTCCAGTGAAGGGAGATTTTGTCATCTTTCCAAGTAGACAAGATTCACAACTATCATCCGATTTAAGGTCGAATGATTCCAAAACTCCGCTCTTTTGGAGTTGGCCTATGTGTTTCTTGTTTACATGTCCAAGACGACAATACCATAATGATGCTTTATCTAGGCTAGTAGAAGAATCAATATACAACACATTATTTCCTAAGTTGTCTACAATCGACACAGTTTCATACACACCATCACAAGGTAACGCTTTAAAATAAAACACATTTTTATAGAAAGCATTAATACCACCACATTCATTATCAAATGAAAAGGTAAAACCTTGTTTGTACAAAGCATGAAAAGAAATAATATTCCTCGCCATCTCAGACGAGTACACACATTTATTCAAATCTAATTTTAACCCATTATTAAGCAACAAAGTATAAACTCCAATCTTGGAAACAGGTGAAGCCTTCCTATTCCCCATGATCAAGTTTATCTTCCCGTGCTCCACATCCTCACCTCTTCTTAGGCCCTGCATATCTTAACATATGTGAATACCACATCCTGTATCAAGCACCCAAGAGTTAGAATATAATGAGTAATTAGACAATATAGTGTAAATACCTGCATGGGTTGGTTTCACTTTCCCATCCTTTAGATCCTGCAAGTACTTAGGGCAGTTTCGCTTCCAGTGTGCCTTTTCATGGCAATAAAAGCATTCAGCATCCTTGGGAATGGCAGAAGGAGTGATAGAACCGCTCTTGGTCTTCGATGAGGAGCCTTCAAGAGACTTTCCCTTGGTACCCTTCGAAGGGTGCTTCCTCTTTTTCCCTTTGCCTTGCCCGATAGCCAAAACAGGGGTAGATGTTGGAGTAGGAGTAGGAGAGGTAACAACTGCCTTGCCCTTAAGACCGGTTTCCGCGGTCTTCAATAGTCCTTGAAGCTTGCTGAGGGTAACTTCCTCCTTGTTCATATGATATGTCATACGAAAATGGTCATATCAAGAAGGTAAGGAGTGCAAAATGATGTCAATTTCCAACTCCTCAGGGATGTTCACATTCAGCTTCAGCAAACGGTCCACATACCTTTGCATCTTTTGCATGTGAGCCGTGACGGAATCACCGTCCTTCATGCGGGTAGTTATTATGGAGGAGATTATTTCATACCGTTCCTGACGAGCACTCTGATGGTACCTTTGCATCAGGTCTTGGTGCATCTCAAAAGGGTAGTAATCTTCATATGACTTTTGGAGCTCGGCTGTCATCGTGGCCATCATGATACATGCCACCTTAGTAGCATCTCTCTCATGTGTCCTGAATTCAGCGATCTCCTCAGGAGTAGCAGTAGACTCATCAAGTTCTTTTAACTCCTTATCGAGGACATATTCCTTGTCCTCATAACGAGTAACCATCCTGATGTTCCTAATCCAATCCATGAAGTTGGAACCATCAAAGATGACCCTCCCACAAAGATTCATGAGAGAGAAAGAACCAGTTGGGTTAGAGCCTGAAGCATTAGTGTTGGAAGACATCTGAAGGAAGAAAGCAAGTTTAGATTAGATATATAGGATCCTTAATAAGACACCCAAATGTAATATTAAGGCTAGGACCCAATCACAATATATTATACTTAGAAGAGGGATGCCGTAATCTAAGTAATAATATATTTGAAAGGTAGGTGAATGACGATTCACCAATTTCCACCATGAAAAACAAAATGAATTATTAGGTTTTAATTGGATTTGAAATTCCTAGATTCTTTTGAGATTCATTGAACTTTTCAATGGCATGTTTCAATCTCGATTGTGCCCTTCATGTTTTGTGACTGGGATGCCGGGGATCACAAAACAAGGTGTGAATAACCATGCTAATTCACTTGGTACCCTTAATATTATCACCTAATCAATGTGCTGGTAAACCACACACGCTCCATTGATCCATGACAAACATTAAGTCACCCTTCGTGATCCTTACTAGTCCAAGTTAGTGTGTCGGTTAACCACACACGCTCCACCAACGGCTTGGTAAGGTACAAAGTGTGAATTCCATGGACTAGCACCATGTTCACATGTTTCCTAAAATAACTAATATTGGGAATTAAAAACGTTGAGTTACTTTATAATAATCATTATACTTTTAATGAGGATTTAAAGTCATTGTCCTACCCGTTCGGCTAACGACCCTCCACCAGTCAAGCGAGCGGTGGGTGAGAGTGGACACCCATTAAGTCACCATTTTATAGGCAACAACCTTATACCCACCTTCTAGACCGGCTTCGTGAATGAGGCCTACTAATGGTAGAACGACTTATTCTTATACATATATATATATAATAATTAACCATTAATGTTATAAATAGTATAAGGGTTGAATTTTAACTATTAAAACTCTAAGGGTTGGAATTAAAGTTTATTAAAGTGTGTGAAACTTTACAAATTCCAAAACTTGAGGACAAGTTTTGTAACTATCCAAAACTTTTCATTTCATAACTTATGAATTAAATGTTCATAAAAATGAAGACTCTTCATTTTCATGTAACTTATGTGTTTAAATGTGTGTGTTAAAGAAAGTGACCTTTGGATATCCATAACTTGAGGACAAATTATGGACTCCAAAAACACATAAATGATCAAGAATTAATTCTAAACAATTCAGCAAATAATTCCTATCATCTTCTAAATTCATAAGAACATGAACATGATCATCAAAATTTCAAGAATTATATGAACACATAAAAATCATGGAATTTTGATATATGCTATTGTAAATGGATTAGAACAACCATTACACCAACTAAAACAAGTTTTAAAACACCAAAACAGTTTAGGGTAATGTTTCTAGTCCATTTCCAGCAGCAAAAGTCGAAAATCTGCACTCTGTCGTTCCTAGTCGTCGAGTGCATGAACCTACTCGGCGAGTCGGTTGAAGATACACATGGACTCGGCGAGTCCCCCCATGGACTCGGCGAGTTCATCAAGCAGACAGCAAGTTTTTCGACTTTTTCAACTATTTTGCATCAAGTATCAAACAAGCAAGCCTAGGCTCTGATACCACTGTTGGGTTTTGAGCAATCTAACACTTCCTAAGTGTGCATGCAACCCTAATAAAACTTGGATCTATGTTTGTCTAAATACATGCAAAATAATAATTTTCCAAGGTTTATAACCTATCTAACATGGCATGGGGAACATTTCGACATAAAAGAGTTAGAAGAGATTACTTACCTTTTTGATGAGTTTGGTTCTTAAGGAGTTTGAGGGCCAAGCACCAATAGTGTGAATGCCTCAAATGGAATCACAAAACACCACAAACTCTTGGAAAACTTTGAGAGAGTATATACATTTGTATATTTCGGCCACACACAAGCTCACACACACTAGTTCACTAGTTGCCATTTCATGCACCATAAGCATGCTTATATAGTGTACATGGTTAGGGTGAAACCCTAATAACCCATGACTTTTCCTTTCCAAGGATCCATGGGTTAAAAGCTCCATGGATCATCCATGGACTTCCATCCAAGCCTAGCCCATTAACAAATGAGTGTTGGCCCACACCATATAAAACCAATAGCCCATAATCTAATTAGTCTTCCTTTTAATCTCTAAATTAATTCATAATTAATTTAAGACTAATACTAATTAAATAACATAACTTCATATTAATATATTATAACTTATAATATATTAATAAACATATGTGTATAACTCTCATAAAATTATCCATAAATAGTTTGGATGAGATGCAACCCAAATGGACCATGCCGGTCGGGTTAAGTATATACCAAATAAGTTATGGACTTAGACACCTTATCCAACACCAACACATCCTCACATGTCTTCTTTTCTACACTATCATACATATCCATCACAAGTGCTAAATATCTAAGACCATTGATCTACTGGTACCTTTGTGTCCTTCTAACTGACCATAATGTCGTTCCCTGTCTAAAGCACCACCTTATACCAATAGTTCTCACTTGAATGGGTTTGAACTCATACCTGTTTGCGACGACAAAATACACATAAACCATCTCCTTGAATTCCATCTCCACTGTCATAGATAGTCCCAACATTGCTATCGAAGCTAAGTCGGTCAGCTATCTCTCACTTCTGAAAGTGGTCTAAAAATCCCACCACAACATCATCTTCCTGCTAATGGAGAACGATTCTAGGAGCAACTCGTTCTCGATTCAGATTTGGTTTAAATACTCATATATAATACAAATTAAATATATAGTCGAATAACAAGTTCTAAGGCTATGCAAAACCTACTCATGTAGTTTCCCAAACATGGTCACACTATGAATGATACACAGCTGGCTATACATACCCAAACGTATGTAATTAGAACATAATAACAACAATAACATGAAGAAAACATACTTGCAACGTGTCGAGGCCCTAATGTGATCATGTTGATGACAACGATGACATTATTCTACTTCCAGGGTATAGTCTTGGAGAACATGGCCCTTCCATCTGCACCTGCCGCATTTAAGCTTGCATCGCACATGCTCGTGCGTCTCTCCACCCTTAACATAAATGTGATGGTCCTTCTGACCTCCAATACTTGGCACAACGACGTCAAACTTCTTGGTAATAGTTAGTAGAGTCGAGCCCTACACTCACTTACTCCTTCTTAACTATGACTCTAAACTAAGCTACTTCTCCTGATATGCCTCCATAATGTTAGTAGCAGTCTGAACCATTACAACCCACTCCTCGAACCAGATGACCAACCTATGAGTGATTTCTCTAAAAAATATCATATAACTCTTTTAGTAAGGTCTTACGAGACCTTAGCAGCAATCCAATCACACATGACCGCGTTGTCCAAGCCAATCTTAGAGCTCTCTGTTGTAAATTGTGTAATCGACATTCTGTTTAATCCAATCACTCATGGAGTTGCCACTAGTCCCGGTGTGTCTTCTCGTGAATGCACAGCTGTACACAACATAAAACCAGATAGTCATTCGAATAAAAGATTACGCACAAGAATGGTTGGACTCAAATAAGAGTTGCACACCATGTTAAATCGGACATTCTAAGTCTATTTAGTTCCTATTAGATACAACCTTAATCATTCACTTAACAACCTATCAATACTAGCACAAATTCTGGATAACACATTTCCATTTTACAGTTAATGTTTCTGTATTTTGAGAAAGGCTACACATTTCCATTTTACAGTTGATGTTTCTCTTTTAAAATTGGATCTTTGAGTTGCTGTTTTGCTTCCTAAAATATTAAGGTATTGAGTTCAAGCATTAATTAATGAAAATAAATTGTTGAACATGAATTCAATCCTATTCTTTAATTTTCTTCCTGATGTTTGTCAGGGAAAAAGATTGAATTTTGATGCTTGCTGTATGATTTTTAACACCCATCAAAACAGCTTAAGTCAATCAAGTTTTTCTAATTTAGTGTTTAAATTCCAATGATTATAGGATGGAATGGAATGTTGAAATATTAGGGTTGGATCTAGGGACAAATATGGCAGAAAGAAAATTAGGGATCTTTTATTTATGTAATATTTAATATCACAATTTTTTTGAGCTTTTATGATTCTAATTTAATTATATATAGATTTATGCAAAAATAACTTAAACGCAATTTTTTTTATAATCGTATTTTGATTTGATGAGCTTTGGTTTAGGTTTCTATTTTGTATATAACAGAGTATAATTAAATACAAGAAATACAATTTGCTTCATTTCATTACTCATATATGAAAGTTATAATATGTAGTCGCTCAAAAGAAAAATGGATTTGAATATGTTGTCAACAAAGTTGAGTTATATTATTTTAAGATAAATTTGCCAAACTAACATCTATCACTAACTGATTAGTTAGGAAACAATTAAAAACATATTCTCACCAATATGATATAAAATTAACTGTAGTTGTGGAAAACATGTTCGATCCATAGGGAGACGCACTACTAATCTAATTAAAACATATTTTTTATTAGATGAACATAAGGATACAAAGGTAAATTTGTTATTCCGTTCTCTCCCTAAATAAATATTCTTTGTGGATGTAGGCTATTTTGGATTTAACTTTTGCGAAAACATGAATAAAAAATACCAAGCCTTAATTTTTTGTAAGGATACAAGAGGTGTTGGTGGTGCAATACGTTTATTTATTATGACATTGTACTTTGGATAACCCACCTAAATATAACTTTTTACCTTCATTTTATAAATACCTAAATTACCATACCTAGTATTTTATATATAAAACTCTTATTGGTATTTGATTTCTATTCTATATGAATATGAAATATATGGTAAGAAAACGTTAATGTGTATTTATGTTACTTCTTTGCAGCGGATTTTTTAGTTGATTATGTCCTTTTGTTGATTAACTGGTGATGAAGTGTTGTAATGAACTTGAAAAGTGTTAGATTGACAAAAAAGACGTTGCATTTAATTAGTTAAAGTGTTGACATACATTGAGAATAAAATGAGAAACTATTGCACTTGATGTAGATGGTGTTGGACTTATGTAAAAAGTGTTGGATTTATAAGTGTTACACCTATAAATTATTTGCAACAATTTTAAAATGTATTGCCTAATCTGGAAACAATATTGCATTAAGCCATAGGCAAGAAGACATAAAGACATCTCTTTTGTTTGTCTTTTTTATTTGAATGACGAAGATAACATTAAAAACACACTAACAATGTTAGAAATTGCATAGCAGGGTTTTGAAGCCAAGTACCTGAGTTCATCGTATATTTCTACCTCTTATAACAAACCCCCCAAGAAAGGATCCAAAAAAATATTATTGAAAATATCCAAAAACTTGATCATTGTGAAAACTCCACAACACTCGTAATCACAACCCCATCAAAAGATTTTTGTTATTGCACGCCCAACAAAGGAACATATTATCCCAACAAATGAGAGAATCGACATACAACAAATAGTAGGGTTTTGAAGCCAAGTACCTGAGTTCATCTTATATTTCTACATCTTACAAACCCCCAAAAAAGAATCCAAAACAATATTATTGAAAATATCCAAAAACTTGATCATTGCGAAAAGTACACAACACTCTTAATCACCACCACATTAAAAGATATATGTTGCACGTCCAACAATGGGACATATCAGCCCAACAAATGAGAGAATCGACATACAACACATGCAAAAGATCTACCAACCACCACCTACTAATGGCGATCCAAATGCTGAAAATATCTTCACACTTCGAAAAAACTCCACGGTCTCCACATCCGTAAGACAAGTAAGAAAAACGATGGAATCCAAAGAGATTCCCCCGACGAGCAAGATTAAACCTAGTATGAAAGCGCGACAACCTAATTCCCCATAAAAGAAAATTGAACTTGATATGAATCGAATTATTCCGTTGAGTTGAAATACCTGTCGAAAGTAACAAACGATCATCAGAAACTACGTAGTAGAGGATGGGAAGAACTCATCATAAGATTCCAACAGACATCCCAATCTATTTGGGCGATCAAAAAGGATAAACCATCTATCGAAAGCAACCTATCTTGGTAAAGCGTTAGATGAAGCTCGCACGTAAACATTGACCGTTAGCTTAGTTGATTACGTTGTTATGACGATTAATTGGATATCTAAGGTTTGAATCTTGCATGATACGAATGTAATTTTTTAGCTATATTCAATTATCTGTTGTAAAATACATTGATTTAAAGGTATTCTCTTTTACAACATACTATAAAAAGTATGAATCCTATGATCGACAACATACCCAAATTTAGCATGGACTTGATTAGGATAAGAGTCCAATTTAATTTAATGTCTCTTTTATTTTTTATTTTGTGCTTTTCTTTTACCATTCCTTGAAATATTATTTAGGCATTGTTTGTATTTTGGTAAAAATTCTTTTTGATTTCTTATGTAGTTGGAAAGACATTTGAGAAAAAAACCGTTTGATTTTTTGAAATAGAAAATTAGACATTTGAGGGAAAAACCTGTTTGTTTTTCTAAAGACAAATGAAATACAAAATCTTTTTCACTTTTTTTTTTTCAAAAAACAAAAAAGTAACTTTTGATTTTGGATGATATTTTTTAAGTTCTAACTTTGTGATATTTTTTCCCACCACCAATGTTGTCATCAGCGTTGCCACCACAATCGTTACCATCTTCACCACGGCCGCCACCATTGTTTTCACCGCTATCACTGCCATTACTACCACTTCCACCACCATTTTGCCACCCTCGCCTGCCCTATCTCCGCCACCACCACCACCACCACTTTCGCCACCTGTAACATCTGAACTTTCAGTTATATTATTGTTTGTTTAATTTTAGACATTTATAGAGTAACTCGACGAGTTGTGAGTCCAACTCGTCGTGTAGAGTCGAGTTGTCCGCTTAGGATTAATGAATGGACTCGATAAGTCAGAGAGCCAACTCACCGAGTAAGTGCTGAGCAGAGAAACCCTAATTTCCCAGGGTTAGGTCCTATATATGGGAACTTATGCCCCCATTTCATCTTCACCAACTGCCTAACCCTTCTGTGTGAAACCCTAAGCGAGTGTAGTGAGCTAAGAGAGTCTCCAAGCTAGCCTTGAAGGATTTTAGTGCATCTTTGAGGAGGAAGAGGAGTTTATTCAGCAAGGAACAAGAAGGAGCTGTTGGGGTTCAGGCCATTTTTGTCCGGAGCTTCAAGAGGAAGGTAAAAAGCTTAAACATTTCCCTTTATTCAGTTAGGTCTAATGAGTTCAGAAGTTAGGGTTTTCATCACATATTATTTGGGACTTCGAGAATACTAAGTTATCTAGAGGTTTAAAGCTCGGATCTGAACCTTGTGAGGTCCCTAGAGCCCAAAAGTCCCAACTTTATTCATCTATATGAGGAGTATGGAGTTTCACACCTTGTGAGAGCATGTTCTGGTATTTTGGAGAAAAACTACCATACATGGACGTAAAGATCGAAGCTTTACGTGACAACTGAGTCTTGAGATGTTAGATCTAGTGTTTGGAGTGGTAGATCTGCTTTGAATCGTCCATGGCCTGATTCGATGAGTCGGTGAGGGTTTGTCCCGATGAGCTTGATCGTGCAATAACTCGGCAAGTTGGGGGTCAACTCGACAAGTTGAACTGGAATTTCTTGAGACATCTGAGGAAACGAGGGGACTCGACGAGTCATAAGAGTGCACTCGACGAGTCGGGTCGAACATGGACTGTTGACTCGAGTTTGACTTCTGTTGACTTTAGGGTTTGGTCAACATGAGTAATGGAGACCATGGAGGGGTAAAATGGTCTTTTACCCAATTCAAGAGTTAGAGAGAAAAGAATAACATTTGGTTACTTAGAGTCGAGAATCGAGTATTAATTAGAAATATTGACCCTATGTGTTAGACGATGCCTAGTACGAGATTCGAGTTCGAGGATAATTGCTTGCGGGCTTGCAAGGTGAGCCGTCTCACTATACTTTACCATGAGTCGTATCTACGTGTAACCTGAGGATCTTATGTGCTTATATTGAGTGTTGTGATATCCTGCATTACGTCTATGTGATTTATGCTATGTATTATTCTATGCCTATTGAGTTAGGACCGGAGGGTCCTACTGAGACACAGTGACCGGAGGGTCTTACTGTGTTATAGCCTTGAGTGGCTAATGAGTTGTGTGTGATATTTTGGGGAACTCACTAAGGTTCGTGCTTACCGTGTTATGTGATATCTGTTTCAGGTTATCTCGGGATCGCGGGAAGGCACCGAATTGATTGTACGCACAAGAGAAAGAGTTATGTTTTGAGGGACCTGTATTATTAATCGAACAATTATGGAGTTGCGTTTTGTAAATTAAATCAATGAGATCTCTGTGTAATGTTGTACGAGAATTATGTGATTTTAAAATGAACAATTTGTTTGAAAATTTAGGATTCTATGTCAAACATGTCAGAAATCGAGGAACAAATGTTGGACGATAAGCATTGTCAGCATGATATCTAGAACAGAGGATTATACGATCCCTTATCTGAAGGACAAATTGCTTATCAGAGTTAAAAACGAAGTATAAGAGCTGCGATTGCTAATCGAATTCTGAAGTCATATATGAGATATAGTTACTAGACTTATCGAAGTGGGAGACTGTTGGATTAGTGTCTAAGCCCGTAACTATATTTATTATGTACTTGACCTAGTTGTGCATGGTCCTTTTGGGCTGCCTTCACCAAAGCAACTTGACAAGGTAATTTAAGGAGAAAGAGAGGGAGAGAGAGAGAGAGAGAATATTATGGTTTATTAATATATTATATGAATAATATATTAAAGGAGAAATCATATTTATTTAATTAGTATTGGTCATAAATTAATTAGGAATTAATTTGGTGACTAAAAGAGATTAATTAAATAAAGGGGCATAAACTGTCAAATGTATGATAGTTGAGTTTTGGGCTGGGAAACCTAATGGGCTAAAGGAGGAACGAAATTATGATGGGGATCCATCGTATTTTCGTCCAAGGCCTTATTCCAGAAGGTTCCTTGGGCTGCTTGGTGGCAAAGCTGTCCATTAGGGTTTAGAATGAAACCGTAGCAGCCTGCAGTATAAATATGACCCCTAGGCTATGAAAATCGGCTACAATTGATTACAAGAGAACCCTAGGGCCGATTTTAGCATCTTTGACCCTCTCTCATATTTCCTTCTTGCTTGTGGGGTTTGTGAACCATTAGAGGGGTTATAATTGTGACTCTAAGCTCAAGATCAAGAAGACTACAAGGATTTTAAGCCATTTGAAAGAGGTAAACACTTAGATATGTTCTTATGATGTTGTTTTCGAATTTTATATGATAGATCTAGGGTTGCAAGTCTTGGATTCAAAGCATGTACAATAAAGAAACCTAGATCCAAGCATTAGGGTTTGTATGAGCACATAGGATTGTTCTTATGCATAAAACCCATCAGTGGTATCAGAGCCTTGATTGGTTTTAGTTGTGTGTGATGCTTTAACTATTTTCTTGTTTAAAATCGTTTTTCCTTGCCTCTGCCCGACTCAACTCGGTGAGTCAGTATCTGGACTCGGCGAGTTGGCCCTACTCAGCGAGTCCAGGTTTGACTCGGTGAGTCCGTGCGTTAGGCAGAGGATATTTCGAGATTTTGTTGCTGTTTTGTCATGGGATTAATGCCTAAATCGTTTTTTGAAGATAAAATCTGAATTTTATTGTATTTGAATGATTATCCCTTCCAAAACAATAGATAATTTCAAATCTTTTGAATATTAGTTGTTTATATGATAAATATGGATTATTTAAATTATTTTGTAATTATCTTGTGACTAAAATTTGGATTAGGTCAAATATAGATAATTATAAAATTAATTGTTTATTTTGTATTATTTGTTATTTGATCCCTTTGTGTTTTGAAAAGTTCAAAACTTGTCCTCAAGTTTTGAAATTTAAATTTTGTGATTAAAAGTTTAATTTTTGAATAATTTAAATTTCAAACCCTTAGAATTTTACAAGTTTAAAATTCAACCCTATACTAATATCTTATTACAAGCTTAATATATATATATATATATATATATATATATATATATATATATATATATATATATATATATATATATATATATATATATATATATATAGGCCTCATTCACGAAGCCAGTCTATAAGGCGGGTATAAGGTTGATGCTTATAAAATGGCGCTTAATGGGTATACACTCACATCCACCGCTTGCTTGACTAGTGGAGGGTCGTTAGCCGAACGGGTAGGATATGGCAATCCTCTCCTCATTAAAAGTTTAATGTAAGAGACAAAGTAACTACAATGTTTTACAAATTCCTAATCCTAGTTACTTTAGGGTAAAATGTGAAAATGATGCTAACCCATGGAATTACACTTTGTACCCTTGTCAAACATTGGTGGAGCGCATGTGGTTAACCGACACACTAATTTAGGGATGACATTGGTAGCAAAGGGTGACTCGATGTTTGTCATAGATCAATGGAGCGTGTGTGGCTTATAAGCACATTGATTAGGTGATAGAGACATTGAGTGCATCATGTTGATTCGCATGGTTATTCATAACTTTTTTGCAATCCTCGGTATCCCAGTCGCAAATTTGAAGTCCATATCGAGATTTAAACATGCCATTGAAAAGTTCAATGAATCTCAAAGATTTAGGAGTTTTCAAATACATTTAAAACCTAAATCTCTTTTTCATTTTTCATGGTGAGAATTAGTGAGTCGTCATTCACTTACCTTCAAATTATTTTCTTTTAGAGTACGACATCCCTTTTCTTAGTTGTAAATAATGTTGTTGGGTCCTATCCCTAATTTCTCATTTGGGTGTTTAGTTAGGGACTCATTTCTAATCAAACTTCGTTCCTTTCTTTTTCAGATGTCTGCAAATAACAACAACAACGCTTCTGGGTCATTCTCGTTGATGAACCTATGTCAAAAGGTGACGCTTGATGGGTCAAACTTCAACGAGTGGATAAGGTACATTCGCAAGATCACACGCTACGGGGACAAAGAATATGTCCTCGATGAAAAGCTTGAAAAGATCATCCCAGATGTAACACCGTAAAATTTAAAACAATTTTTCACATTTTCAATACACATTTTCCAAACACATTTATTAATAAATCTCATTGTATCATATCTTTGTTTCACAAAACATTTCTCAAGATCAAAATACACAAAATCCCATGTGTGTGTACGAATCATGTCGACGCCTTCCCGCGATCATCACTCGTACCTGAAACACATAACACATAACACCGTAAGCATAAAGCTTAGTGAGTTCCCCAAAATATCACTCTAACACATATATTAGCCAGTCAAGGCTATAACTCTGCTAACCCTCTAGTCAGTGTGTCTCAGTGGGACCCTCTAGTCCCAACTCTATGTGGGTTCTCTAGCCCTAACTCTATGGACCCACTCGTCCTATCTCTGGAAACTCTGAATCATGCATATCACATATCACAATAACACACATAAATAGCATACAAATATACTAGCACATAACTCAGTAGTATACTAGCACATAACTCTGTTACCACTCTAGGTAAGTATAGTGAGAAGACTCACCTCAGATGTCTCGGTAAATCAATGAATCGGTAGAAATACGGTCTAGCGTCCACCTAATCACATAAAGTAAGATACTCTCATAAATATAACTCTCGAGACTAGACTTAACCCTCTCTTGACACAAAGACTCCATTGTTGACCAACCCCCTAAGTCAACAAAGTCAACGGTCAGACTTTGACCCGACTCGCCGAGTGCACTTAGGTGACTCGGCGAGTCTACACGTATCCATTAAACCTTTAATCCCGCATGACACGTCGAGTCTTTTCCTTGCTCGACGGGTTACACCTGGCATGAATCACGGGTCCACCCCGACTCAACTCGCCAAGTCCCAATATGAACTTGGCGAGTTCTGCCTTGAACTCCAGTCCTCTAATTCCTTCTGACTCACTGAGTCATTCTCCCAACTCGGCAAGTACTCACTGAGTAAACTATGGGGAAACCCTAACCCTACTCGTCGAGTCTGCTCTTGGTACTCGGCGAGTTCATGCCATGCTCGAGCTCAAATGAGCTCCTGAGGTCAGATCCGTTCCTCTAACTCATAGATATGGCCTCCTTAAGCAATATAAACACGTAAAGTTTGGATCCTGATGCCCATGCAAAGACCCAATGGCTCTATTTGATGAAATGGCCTCAGTATGCCACCCTAAGCTCATAACTCTCAGTGACACCCATAAAGATCAAGAAGTTAAGGTCTCTGGACCTCTTTGGATCTAGATTGGAAGCCTCAACACAAGAAGGGACCAATTGCTTCACACATCACACTCAGAAAGGGGCTAGAAAACCCTAACTCTCAAAGCTTACACGAAAACTGAAAGGGGATCGAATATTTACCCCAAGATGAAGTCCCTAAGCTTTGAAATCCACAGATTAGCGCCCTCTTCAGTTTCCTCTTGCCTTGGTCACCTTCTTCTTGCAAAATCACCCACACAAGGATCAAAAATGGCTTCCTTTCTCTCTCAAAACGTTTACACACTCTGGGGTTTCTCTCTATCAACTCGTAGCCGCAAATGAAGGCCATAAGGGCCTTTAAATACGCCTCAAACCTTGGGAATTAGGGTTTCATTAAACAGCATGGACTCGTCGAGTCCGGTCATTATCCCGGATGGAAAATCGCGACACTACTCAGCAAGTCTAAGAATCAACTCGCCGAGTCCCTCTCAAAATCTCGAAAAAAATGAATGAATAATAATGTACCAGGAAATCCGGATGTTACAAGTCTCCCCCACTAGAATCATACTTCGCCCTCGAAGTCCCTTTCTACAAATAACTCTGGATGCTGCTCGCACATCTCCAACTCCGGCTCCGAGGTCATCTCAGAACCCTTCCGATGTTGCCACTGGACCTGAACCAATTGCACCTCCTTGTTTCTCAAAGTCTTCATCCCTCTATCCCGAATCGCGATCGACCTCTCAGAATAGTTCAAGCTTGCATCCACCTAAATGTCCTCTAATGGAACCACTGCCGACTCATCAGCGATGCAATTTCTCAGCTGAGACACGTGGAAGGTATCATGAATTTGACTCAACTCCGTAGGTAGCTCCAAACGGTATGCTACCATGCCCAACCTGGCAGTCACCCTGAAAGGACCAATATACCGAGGCCCCAACTAGCATCTCTTCCTGAATCGGATCACTCCTTTCCAAGGAGATACCTTCAGGAGTACAAAGTCACCAACTTGGAACTCGAGCTCCGAGCGACGCCTGTCTGCGTAGCTCTTCTGACGACTCTGAGCCGTCAGTAACCTCTGTCGGACCTGCTGAATCTGCTCAGTCGTCTGAAGTACTATCTCTATACTACCCATCACACGCTGACCGACCTCACCCTAGCAAATGGGAGTCCGACACCTCCTCCCATACAACAGCTCAAAGGGTGGCATACCAATGCTCGAATGATGGTTGTTGTAATAGGAAAACTCAGCCAAAGGAAAAAATGTGTCCGAACTCCCTCCGAAGTCCAGTACACATTCCCGAAGCATGTCCCCGAGCGTCTGAATCATCCGCTCGCTCTGCCCATCGGTCTGTGGGTGGTATGCAGTGCTAAAACGCAGCCTCATACCCAAATCCTCAAGAAACATCTTCCAGCACCTGGAAGTGAAACGCACATCTCGATCTGAGACAATCGAGATCGGCACCCCATGCCGTGATACCACCTCTTTCACGTACAACTCTGCCAACCTCTCAGTGGAAGAGCTATCACTGATAGCAAGGAAATAAGCGCTCTTCGTCAACCTGTCCACAATCACTTAAATTGCATTGACGCCCTTAGCCGTCCTCAGCAATTTGGTGATAAAAAATCCATCGTAATATGTTCCCACTCCCACTCGGGAACCTCCAACGGCTGCAACTTACCATGCGGTCTCTGGTGCTCGACCTTAACCCTACGATAGGTCAAACGCCTCTCAACAAACCATGCATCATCCCACTTCATACAGGGCCACCAATACTTTTTCTTCAGGTCCAAATACATCTTAGTGGCCCTGGGATGGATCGAAAACTTCTATCTGTGCGCCTCCTCCATCAAGATGGTGTGCGTTCTGCCCACAAACGGCACCCAAATCCGTCCTTGAAAGGTCATAAGCCCTCGGCTATCGGTGACGAACTCCGATACCTGCCCAATAACCCGCTCCCTCTTACGGTTCTCTGGTCTCATGGCGTCAAATACTGGGGTCATCACTGTCAGCCTCATACAAACATCTTGTATCGGGGCGCCCTCCGCCCTACGACTCAAGGCATCGGCTACAACGTTATCCTTTCCCGGGTGGTACAGGATCTCAAAATCGTAATCCTTCACGACATCCAACCATCTCCTCTGGCGCATATTCAGGTTGGGCTGATCCATCAAATACTTCAGGCTCTTGTGGTCCGTGTATATGGTACACCGAACCCCGTACAGATAGTGACGCCAGATCTTGAGGGCGAACACCACTGCCCCCAACTCCAGATCGTGGGTGGGATACCTCATCTCATGAGGCTTCAGCTGCCTCGATGCGTATGCTATCACATGCCCCCTTTGCATAAGCACCGCTCCTTACCCCGATATCGACGCGTCACAATACACTACGAAGTCCTCCATCCCCTCCAGAAGGGCTATCACCAGGGCTTTGCATAGTCTCTGGCGAAGTGTCTCGAAGGAGGCCTACTGCTCTAGGACCCATGAAAAAGCAACACCCTTCCGGGTCAACTTGGTGAGTGGCACGACGATCTTGGAGAAATCCCTAATGAATCTCCTATAATAGCCAGCCAATCCTAGGAAACTCCTGATCTCGGTGGGGGATCTCGGCACCTCCCAACTCATCACTGCCTCGATCTTAGCCGGATCGACCAAAATCCCATTTTGGTTAACGAGGTGCCCAAGAAACTGGACCTCCCGTAACTAGAAATCACACTTGGAGAATTTGGCGTAAAGCCTCTCCGACCTCAGAACTCCAAGGATCTCCCTCAAGTGCTCCTCATGTTGCTCTATGGATTTCGAATACACCAATATATCATCGATGAACATAATCACCGAGTGGTCCAACATCGGCATGCACACTCTGTTCATGAGATCCATGAATGCTGCTGGTGCATTGGTGAGCCCGAAAGGCATCACCACAAACTCGTAATGCCCGTAACGAGTCTTGAATGTTGTCTTTTGGATATCCTCATCTCGCACCCTCATCTGATGATATCCATACCTCAACTCAATCTTGGAGAACCAAGATGCTCCCTACAATTGATCGAACAAATTGTCGATCCTCGGCAACGGGTAACGGTTCTTGACCATCAACTTGTTCAACTCCCAGTAATCAATGCACATCCGGTGTGAGCCATCCTTTTTCTTGACAAAGAGGATAGGCGCTCCCCACGGCGAACTGCTCGGCCGAATAAACCCCTTCCCCTGCAGCTCCTGAAGCTGCGAGGATAAGTCCTGCATCTTTGGAGGTGCAAGGTGATAGGGCACCTTGGCGATAGGTGCTGCCCCCTGAACCAAATCGATATAAAACTCTACCTGCCTCTCAGGAGGCACGCCTGGCAACTCCTCTGGGAAAACATCCGGGAACTCTCGCACTATCAGAACCTCATCAATTGTCCTCGGCCTCCCTGAATCAACCCTTGTATCCATCACATACGCCACAAACCCACTACAGCCCTATTGTAGACTCTGTCTCGCTCTAGCGGCCGAACAAAATGCTGAAATAGATCATGTACCCTCGTCGTACACCGTAAGAACTCCCCCACCGGGGTCTCGTATGGTCACCAGCCGTCTCTCACAGTCGATAACCACTCCAAATTTGCTCAACCAGTCCATGCCCACAATGACACAGACATCTCCCATCGCAATAGGAACTAAATCAATCAGAAACTCAACGCTGAAAATCTCGAGTACACACCCTCGGATCACCTCGGTGCCATACACCACCCTCTCGTCAGCTATGGAAACTCTCAGAGGTCGACTCAATGCCTCCCGACTAATATTGATGTGCTGACTAAAAGCCAAAGATACAAAAGATCGACTCGCAACCGAGTCAAATAACACCAAGGCAGGTACATAACTCACAAGAAAAGTACCTACGTATAACATAATATAAACACAATATCTCAAACATCAAAATAAATACATGAAAGAATACATACCAGCCACGACATAGAGCGCTACGCGGACCTCCTCCACGGTCAACTGAAAGACTCTCCTTCGTGCCTTCGGTGCCTCGGCATTCACTGGCCGGCTCTCAGTAGCTCTGATAGCAGCAGGGGCAGATCCCTGAGGTGCTCCCTAAGCTGTCCCTCGTAACTGTGGACACTCTGCCTTCCGGTGTCCGGTCTGGTTGCAGTAAAAGCATACTGCAAACCCGTTGGGGCAATCCTTGGCCATATGCCCCTCCTTGCTACATTTATAGCAAGACCCCACCCTAAACATCCCATCATGGCTCTTGCCGCACTTGCCACAAGTGCGGCCCTTCTGACTCCCGGATCACAAATCAGCGGGCTTGGCTCGCTTGGCTGCCGGCTGAGACTGCGCCGGCCGCGGATCCTTCCCTTGAGACTCAACCTCCTCCCTAGCCTGGGTCTCTAGCTCTATCTCCCTCTTCCATGCATTTTCCTGAAGCTCAACAAATGTCCAGTACATCGACTTCGCCACGAACTCCCGTATATCCCTCCTCAAAATGTTGAGATATCGGCTCATACGTGCCTGCTCGGAGGACACGTGCTCTGGGCAGAACATCGCCCACTCATGGAACATCCTCATAATCACTGTGACAGACTTAGTACCCTGCTTGAGGGTCAGAAACTCCTGGGCCAAACGCTCCATCTCCACCTAGGGAACGTACTCATCTCGGAACATAGCAATGAACCTCTCCCAAGTCATTACAGCAAGCTCAGCAAGCGAATAATGCGCCGTCACAAACTTCCACCACTCCTTTGCTCCCAAGCCAAGCTGGTTCAACGCGAACCGGACTCTCAAATGCTCTGGAGATGAGCAAGCGAAGAAACACCCCTCGATGTCTGAAAGCCACCTCATCGCTGCAATCGGGTCCTGGGTCCCATCAAACTCCGGTGGTTTTGTGTTGCTGAACTCCCGGAACAACAACGCATCACCACCCCGCAGTCTAGCCGTAGCTATAGCTGCAGTGGCCGCAGCAACAACAGCATCAGAAAGAGCAGCGTATCTCTCGTCAAATGTCTCTATCAAGGTGGTCTTGATAGACCCGAACATCTCTGGAATCTCAGCATGGATGGCAGCAGCCACCTCATCATGGATCATCTGGCGGAGCTCCTCGTCGCTCACACCCCCTCCACTAGTCCCTGGTCTGTGGCGTGTCCCCACCATGATACCTCTCTGAAATACAACATAAGATATCAGAGACTCGCTCGGGTGTACACACACTCGATATCCCAATCCTACTTGATCTCTGGTACCCTAAGGATTCTTACTAGGGTTGCACACTGAGTAGGTGCCTTAGGTAGTATGGGCCCAATACTAGCGACCACACTGCATCAACATTCATCCCAAGTCCTCCTCCTAGAGTCCCAAATTCCAAGCACTCTACTCTCTTAAATCATATGCTACTCACTAGCTGATCTCTCACACACTCAATCATCCCTAACAACAAAGCTCCTAGACTAAGGCATCATATATCAGGCCACTCTAGTCCTAATAAGGATACCTAGTCTACTCTAGCATGCATAATATAGCTCATCACATAACATAACATAATATATCTCGTAACACTTATTATAAGGGTATTTTGGGAAATCACCGTTCAGGCGTTGGCTGATCGTACACACGGCTTTGCTCTGTTTGTCTTAAAACTCTTTTAAAAAAATTGTTTTGTTATCATAATTTTTCTCAAATCCTCAGTTTGAGATCAGATACGCTCGAAGATGCATTCGAATCCCTCAAACCAAGGCTCTGATACCAACTTGTAACACCGTAAAATTTAAAACTATTTTTCACATTTTCAATACACATTTTCCAAATACATTTATTAATACAATCTCATTGTATCATATCTTTGTTTCACAAAACATTTCCTAAGATCAAAATACACAAAATCCCGTGTGTGTGTGTGTGTACGAATAATGCCGACACCTTCCCGTGATCATCACTGGTACCTGACACACATAACACATAACACCGTAAGCATAAAGCTTAGTGAGTTCCCCAAAATACCACTCTAACACATATATTAGCCAGTCAAGGCTATAACTCTGCTAACCCTCTAGTCAGTGTGTCTCAGTGGGACCCTCTAGTCCCAACTCTATGTAGGCTCTCTAGCCCTAACTCTATGGACCCACTAGTCCTATCTCTAGAAACTCTGAATCATGCATATCACGTATCATAATAACACACATAAATAGCATACAAATACACTAGCACATAACTCAGTAGTATACTAGCACATAACTCTGTTACCACTCTAGGTAAGTATAGTGAGAAGACTCACCTCAGATGTCTCGGTAAATCACTGACTCAGTAGAAATACGGTCTAGCGTCCACCTAATCACATAAAGTAAGATACACTCATAAATATAACTCTCGAGACTAGACTCAACCCTCTCTTGACACAAAGACTCCATTGTTGACCAACCCCCTAAGTCAACAAAGTCAACGGTCAGACTTTGACCAGACTCGCCGAGTGCACTTAGGTGACTCGGCGAGTCTACACGTGTACACTAAACCTTTAATCCTGCATGACACGTCGAGTCTTTTCCTTGCTCGACGGGTTACACCTGGCATGAATCACGGGTCCACCCCGACTCAACTCGCCAAGTCCCAATATGAACTTAGCAAGTTCCGCCTTGAACTCCAGTCCTCTAATTCCTTCTGACTCACTGAGTCATTCTCCCAACTCGGCAAGTACTCACTGAGTAAACTATGGGGAAACCCTAACCCTACTCGTCGAGTCTGCTCTTGGTACTCGGCGAGTTCATGCCATGCTCGAGCTCAAATGAGCTCCTGAGGTCAGATCCGTTCCTCTAACTCATAGATATGGCCTCCTTAAGCAATATAAACACGTAAAGTTTGGATCTTGATGCCCATGTAAAGACCCAATGGCTCTATTTGATGAAATGGCCTCAATATGCCACCCTAAGCTCATAACTCTCAGCGACACCGATAAAGATCAAGAAGTTAAGGTCTCTGGACCTCTTTGGATGTAGATTCGAAGCCTCGACACAAGAAGGGACCAATTGCTTCACACATCACACTCAGAAAGGGGGCTAGAAACCCTAACTCTCAAAGCTTACACCAAAACTGAAAGGGGATCAAATATTTACCTCAAGATGAAGTCCCTAAGCTTTGAAATCCACAGATTAGCACCCTCTTCAGTTTCCTCTTGCCTTGGTCACCTTCTTCTTGCAAAATCACCCATACAAGGATCAAAATTGGCTTCCTTTCTCTCTCAAAACGTTTACACACTCTGGGGTTTCTCTCTATCAAATCGTAGCCGCAAGTGAAGGCCATAAGGGCCTTTAAATATGCCTCAAACCTTGGGAATTAGGGTTTCATTAAACAGCATGGACTCGCCGAGTCCGGTCATTAACCCAGATGGAAAATCGCGACACTACTCAGCGAGTGTAAGCATCAACTCGCCGAGTCCCTCCCAAAATCTCAAAAAAATGAATGAATAATAATGTACCTGGAAATCCAGATTTTACACCAGATGTTGCTACTCCTGAAGAGTTGGCCACCTTTGAGGCCCACGATCATGATGCTACGAAAGTTCATTGCATCATGCTGGCCACCATGACCCTCAAACTCCAAAAGTCCTATGAGGACATGTATCCGTATGAAATGCATCGGGATTTTCTGGACAGGCACCACCAGAGCGCGAGGAAAGAGCATTATGAGATCATGACTAACATGATCACCACTAAGATGGGGAGTGGAGAATCCCTAACCTCTCATTTACAGAAAATGCAGAGGTATGTTGATCGTCTTCTCAAACTTAATGTTAAGTTTGATGAGGATTTGGCTATCGACATAATCCTCCTCTGCTTTCCCTCCTGCCACAACCTGTTCAGAATGACCTGCCACATGAACAAGGAGGAGGTCTCCTTGAGCAAGCTCCAAGGACTGTTGAGAGAAACCTCAAAGACAAATCTGTTGCACCATCCCTTACCGTGGCTGCTCTGTGATGGCAATTGGCCAAGGAAAAGGTAAGAGCCACCAAAAGGGGAAGTCCCGTGATGGTTCATCCTCTAGTGGGACCAAAGAAGGCCCCACTAAACCCTCCTCCGATCCTAAGGAAGCATAGTGCTTCTATTTCCACGAAAAGGGCCACTGGAAACGAAGCTGCCCTAAGTATCTGCAAGATATAAAGGATGGAAAGATTAAGCCCACCTTTGCAGGTACGTATTCTATTAAATCTAACAACTCATCATCTGCTACTTCATGGGTTCTTGATACAGGGTGTGGATTCCACATTTGTTCTGATTTGCAGGGCCTAAAAAGAAGTAGGGAAGTGGAACATGGATAGATGAACTTGCTTATGGGAAATAGAAGATCGTCACCTGTGACCAATGTTGGAGTTTATTCTTTAGTGTTGAGTAATGGGTTAGGGCTAGATTTAAATAATTGCTATTATTCGCTAGATATGGCAAGAAACATTATTTCATTTCATGGATTGTTTTGACAAGGTTTCAGATATTCTTTTGATAATAGTAATGGTTCTATTAATGTTTATTTGAATGGTGTCTTTTATTTCAATGCATTACCTTGTAATGGGATTTATGAATCTGTGAAGGTTGTTGATAATTTAGGAAAGGATGTTTTGAATATTGATTCGTCTACTATCCTAGACAAAGCATGCTTGTGGCATAGTCACCTTGGCCATGTCAACAAGAAACTCATAGCCCAACTCCAAAAGGATGGAGTGTTGGATTCATTCGACCTTAGGGACGATGACATGTGTGAATCTTGTTCGCTTGGGAAGATGACCAAGTCACCCTTTACTGGCACTTGTGAAAGGGTGAGGGTCTGTTGGATCTTATACACAACGATGTGTGTGGGCCCTTTAGATCCACCAAGATGGATGCATGCCGCTTCTACGTGACTTTTACGGATGACTATAGCAGATATCGATATATCTATGTAATCAAGAAAAGTCGGAAAACTTTGAAAAGTTCATAGAGTTTAGGAATGAAGTGGAGAATCAGTTGGGAAGGAAAATCAAGAGGCTTCGGTCAGACCAAGGAGGAGAGTACCTAAGTCTTGAGTTTCACGACTATCTAAAAGAATGCAGAATTGTTTCGCAATTGACGCCTCCGAGAATGCCACAATTGAATGGTGTGGCTGAGAGACGTAATCGGACCTTGCTGGACATGGTTCGTTCTATGATGAGTCAGACTTCGTTACCAATAGCTTTCTAGGGGTATGCCTTAGAGACTGCCGCCCATATCCTTAACTTAGTTCCCACCAAGAAGGTTGCCAAGACTCCTCACGTGATGTGGATAAGGAAAACTCCCTCGTTGGCACATATTAAGGTTTGGGGTTGCGAGGCTTTCGTAAGACGAGAGACTCATGACAAGCTCGAACCTTGTAGTGAGAAGTGTTATTTCATCGGCTACCCATAGAAGTCTTTTGGCTATCGTTTCTATAGACCGAGTGACAATTTTGTCTTCATTCCTAGAAGAGGAGTTTTCCAAGAAAGGGAATTGATAAGCTAAGAAGACAGTGGGAGGCAAATTGGACTTGAAGAGATTCAAGTACAAAGCGATGAAGGAACCTCTAACACTGGCACTCAACCCGAGGAGGAAACTCCTATTGAGCCCGTTGACGAGTCCTTACCTCTCAGACGTACTAGTAGGGTTATTGTTCAACCCCAGTTTTATGGTTTTCATATTACTAGTGAAGGGGATACGTTTATTAGTGATGAAACACTAATGAATTTGGACGAACCTAGTAGCTACAAGGAAGCCATGGCAGGCCCGGAGTCTACTAAATGGAAAGAGGCAATGGACAGCGAGATTTAGTCCATGTACGACAACCATGTTTGGAATTTGGTTGATAATGTATCGGGTCGTAAGACAGTCGGGTGCAAGTGGATCTTCAAAAAGAAGACGGACATGGATGGGAAAATTCATACTTATAAAGTGCGATTGGTTGCGAAGGGCTTTACTCAAACTCCCGGAGTTGACTATGATGAGACATTCTCGCCAGTTGCGAAGATAAAGTCTATTAGGGTAATCCTCGCAATAGCTGCGTTTCATGATAATGAAATATGGTAGATGGACGTAAAAACCGCTTTCCTTAATGGAAAGTTGGCTGAGGATGTTTACATGAATCAGCCAGAAGGTTTTGTCGATGCGAAGCATCCAAATAGAGTGTTCAAGCTTAATAAATCCATTTATGGATTGAAACAAGCGTCTCGCAGATGGAATCTTTGTTTTGACGAGAAAGTTAAACATTTTGGCTTTCTGCGAAGCGAAGATGAATCTTGAGTATATGTCAAAGCCAGTGGGAGTATAGTGAGCTTCCTTGTATTGTATGTCGATGACATACTACTCATAGGAAACAACATCCCAACCTTGCAGGAGGTCAAGTCCTGGCTTGGGAAATGTTTCGCTATGAAGGACCTCGAAGAAACAGGGAAAAAAGACTGATAGGACTCAGTCAGGATACATGCCTGGATAAGGTACTAAAGCGTTTTAGTATGGAAAATTTCAAGAATGGGGACTTGCTAATCCAAAGCAATACCAAGTTGAGTAAGACTCAGAGCCCCGAGTATAGAGGCAGAGATAGCTGATATGAGCCGAGTAACTTACGCTTCCGCAGTAGGCTCTATCATCTACGCTATGACTTGTACTCGCTCTGATGTGGCCTTCGCTTTGACCATGGTCAGCATATATCAAGGGAACCCTAGTAGAGCTCATTGTATTGCAGTTAAGAATATTCTTAAGTACCGACGAAAGACCAAAGAATGCTTTCTAGTCCTCGGTGGAGTGATGACTTAAGGCTACGAGGGTATATTGATGCTAGTTTTCAGACGGATCGGGTTGGGCTGGGTCTTTACCCTAAATGGAGGAGAAGTGACTTGGAAAAGTTCCAGGTAGGAAACCATAGTTGATTCAACATGCGAATCAGAGTACATTGTGGCAAGCGAAGCCTCAAAGGAGGCTATATGGTTGAAGAACTTCATTGGAGACCTTGGAGTTATGCCATCCATAAAGGAGCCATTGGAAATTTTTTGTGATAATGAAGGAGCGGTTGTCTTAACCAAGGAACCAAGAGATCATGGTAGATATCGACATATCGACATAAAATACCATTTTATCATACATCGGGTAGAAGAGGGACTTCTCGCTGTGAAGAGCGTATCATCAGAAGAAAACCCAGCAGGTCCTCTTACGAAGGGACTAAGTAGGGTCAAACACTTGTATCACGCTAGGAGCATTGGGCTGAAGGATGATATAAGTTTAAATTAGATAGGAAATGTGTAATAGATAATTTGTACTTGAAATTTTATGAATAAATAAAGTTCTGTTATTTATATGTAAAGCTACTATCTTGTGTTGGTTATTTATCTATTGTTTCAATTTTGCGTGTTTTGGCTTCCTAAATGATAAGATTATTCGAACAGTCCGTAGTCGTTCATATTTTGGAAGTAGATGTGAATCAAGACTGTCATGAATTGTTTGTAGATTGTCTAAAAGGTTTTGGGCATAGAAAAGGTTAGCTGCAAAGTTCATGAGTGCTTATGAATATGATTTGAGCATTGGAATAAACCCACGTTTGCTAGTATCTCTTCGTGGTGTTTTACCTTAAGTGATCGCGAAGCGATAATATCATATAGTCTAAAAACTTAGAGATATGGTTGTTGTTTGCTGGTTGGTTATGCATTGATGATGTGTAAACGCATTAGTAACTTGATGTTATAAAACACATTGTTGTGCATGATTTCATTAGTAAATAATAGATGCATATGAGTCGAAGTTCATATGTTCCTTTTATTATATGAGAATAAAGGCGATATCTTGGCCACTTGATGATTTGGTTTGACTTATGTGTCGGGCCCGGTAAGAATGAAGTTGATGTGTTTAACTAAATTCTATGTCAAACAAGTCAGAAATCGAGGAACAAATGTTGGACGATAAGAATTGTCAGCATGATATCTAGAACAGAGGATTATACGATCCCTTATCTGAAGGACAAATTGCTTATCAGAGTTAACAACGAAGTATATGAGATACGATTGCTAATCGGATTCTGAAGTCATATATGAGATATAGTTACTAGACTTATCCAAGTGGGAGATTGTTGGATTAGTGTCTAAGCCCGTAACTATATTCGGTATGTACTTGACCCGGTTGTGCATGGTCCTTTTGGGTTGCCTTCAGCAAAGCAACTTGACAAGGTAATTTAAGGAGAGAGAGAGAGAGAGAGAGAGAGAGAGAGAGAGAGAGAGAATATTATGGTTTATTAATATATTATAAGAATAATATATTAAAGGAGAAATCATATTTATTTAATTAGTATTGGTCATAAATTAATTAGGAATTAATTTGGTGACTAAAACAGATTAATTAAATAAAGGGGCATAAACTGTCAAATGTATGATAGTTGAGTTTTGGGCTGGGAAACCTAATGGGCTAAAGGAGGAACAAAATTATGATAGGTATCCATCATATTTTCATCCAAGGCCTTATTCTAGAAGGTTCCTTGGGCTACTTGCTGGCTAAGCTGTCCATTAGGGTTTAGAATGAAACCCTAGCAGCCTGTAGTATAAATATGCCCCTAGGCTATGAAAATCGGCTACACTTGATTCCAAGAGAACCGTAGGGCCGATTTTAGAATCTCTCACCCTCTCTCATATTGCCTTCTTGCTTGTGGGGTTTGTGAACCATTAAAGGAGTTACAATTGTGACTCTAAGCTCAAGATCAAGAAGACTACAAGGATATCAAGCCATTTGAAAGAGGTAAACACTTAGATCTGTTCTTATGATGTTGATTTCGAATTTTATATGATAGATCTAGGGCTGCAAGTGTTGGATTCAAAGCATGTACAATAGAGAAACCTAGATCTAAGCATTAGGGTTTGTATGAGCACATAGGATTCTTCTTATGCATAAAACCCATCAGTATGGGCCCATCCTACTGAAAGCAGAGGAGCCGTAATCGAAACAGGGAGAGTTCAAGAGGTTCTAAGTAGCATATTGAGAGGTGAGAACACGGTTCGGGTACCATGATTTATAGTAGATTGAGAGGACATAACATGGTTCGGGTACCATGATTCATAGCAGATCGAGAGTGGGTCACATGGTTCGGGTACCATGATTTATAGCAGATTGAGAGGATATAACATGGTTTGAGTACCATGACTCATGGCGATTAGTGCTTCTGGTTTTACCAGTTATCCCGTTGTGATTGATTAGACTAGGATCAGATGTGATAGAGTGTGGGGCCATAGGGCCATGTTGAACGAGTTTCAATGGATCATACCTTGAGAGGGAAATCAAGTTAGTTTCCGAGAGATTTTTTGTGAGATGCCAGTTGGAGTCGCAAGACTCATGGATGAGTAGAGATGGTGCTTTACGGAGGATTACAGTCTGAGTTTAGCAATCAGCTGATAGTGGATATGTCACTTTCTGTGAATAGAGTTGTGTTATTTCCGTTTGTTGTGAGAAATAGAAAAGATATTGAGCTTCCGGTTTCTGAGCTTGGAAGTAAACCCTGTGGGGTAGCATTGGTTGCGATCTTTTACCAGAGTATCTAGGAAGTATGTCTTCCGCAAGGTAATATTATAGCATGAGAGGGTCATTATTAGCGACTGAGATGGTCAAGGAAAAGGATATACTCTATTTGAGTATAATACGACATATGTTAGCAGCAGTGTTGGGTGATCAAGAAGAGTATGTTGGGGCGGTGGGTCTCATTGTCTGTGATGGATATCGACTGTGGGGGTGAGGTCTCTGATCTCATGATAATTCTCATGATGGGACGTTGGTTGGGGAGTCGAATATGAGGAGTGTGATAGTTCATTATTTTCAGACTGAGATTCATGGCTACTACGGGACAGTTGAGATGTCCGGTAGTGTGTCAGTGTGAGATTTTAGATCACACGTTGGGAAGTTTTTCTAGGATTTTATCTGAGATTCGGGATGTTTGGAGTTTCTTGGTCTCTATTGGGAAGATCATCAAGTGTTATGTGGTACTTTCCAAGAGTAAGTGTGATGTAACTAGTGGAACAGTCTGTGGAATAGATTGTTAGTGTGCCAAATGGTGATGGTTCGAGTCCTGAGTGGGGGAGAACCGACTATTTTTTTGAGAGTATCATAGATTTGTTCAATAGCGGTTAGAGGACTGAATATAGTGACCTACGGTACGGATACATGAGACCAGGGTTATTGGTGGTCGAGGCCAGGTGCAGAGTGAGATAATGCATGTTGTACCTGTTCAGGAAAGTATGAGTGTCTCCACGGCAGGTGGCCGTTGGTCGGAGACCTTGTGGTGGTTAGGAATTCTTCGAGGTTATAATGGTAAATTCAAGGTGGGTGGCTTGTGAGGATAGTTTCGGCGGTTGAGAATTTCTGGTTCAATGTATGGGTTGTTATATGCACTATAGGAAGGGTAGAAGTGATTAGGCAACCAACTTCAGGGTCAGTATGTGTATTCTTTCATGGGTTTTGAGCAATAGAGGAGGGATTTTCGGATGGTCGTCAACGTGTTCTGAGTCATTGACGATTCCTTCGTGTTTCAATTAAGAGTTGGAATATTCTAAAGTTACGATTTGTGTGATAAGAAGATCAGTTATGAGATTCTAAAAGGATGCATTGTTGTATCTAAGTATGATGTCGTAAGTAGGAGATTAGTGGTTGAGGCAAGACATCTTGAGGTTCTGTGATGGTGTACCGAGGTATCCGAGTAGAATGCCCTGAATTTCGGATTATTTTGAGACGTGAGTTATGAGTTGGAAAGTGAAGTATCAAGTAACTATGGTTCCAGTGGGAGCCATCCCGTAATTGTCATCAAACGGGAGTATCCAAGAATATGAATGGCAGCGAGAAAAGTGTTGGTCACAACAGTTTTCATCAGGAGTGGTGATGCTTAACCTGGATGGGTGTGTGTACCTATCTATGTTGAGCCATGGTGTATTCGATAGTGAACTCAGTGGGGTGATGACTCAAGGAGGAGATTATCGGGGATAAGAGGGTAAGTGGATCTGGGTAGGAGTAATCACTTCAGATTATCAAGGTAAAACCATGGAGTGAGACCATGGCGAGTCAGTGAGAGAGAGTGTTATGATACTACAGGGAGCTGTAGTGTTCACCAGTCTGCAAGAGAGTGTTGTGATACTTTGGGGAGCCGTAGTATTTACCAGTCAGCGAGAGAGTGATGTGATACTACGGGGAGCCATGGTATTCATGAGTTAGTGAGAGGTTGTCGTAGGCCTACGGGGAGCCGTATTATTCGCTAGTCAGAGCATGACACAGAAGAGTTTTTAGGCTTGGGTAGCCTTATTCTTTGAGTTTCGGGAACCTGGTGGTCAGACTAGGGGCGAGAATGGGGTCTCTATATTTGTCGGGAATCCTTATATTTTGAGTTAAGTTGTGGTTATCGTAATCGAAAAGAATTGGAGAAGTGATGTAGACGTGGGTTGCGGTTCATGGGTCATGAGTTGAGTGCTTCATTGGGACGAGTGGTTCCAATTCTGTGTTGGACCAGACTCTCGAGTTTGAGTTTGGCTTTGGCGGTGTATTGAGTAGGCGAATGAGATTCTGGATTCAGAGATGGGTTTCTTTTTTAGGGCTATTGTATGTCATCTGATGTGTTATACCTGAGTGGGTCAGTTTGTTTGTATGGGAAGGACCACGAGACGCATGGAACTAATGAGTAGTAGGCGATAGAGGTCGAGGGTGAGTCAATTTCAGTTGGGATTGAAGTATTCGTTTGGGGTAAAGCGAACTTCGTGACTTGTGTGTCACAATAGACCGAGATAGTTGTTGTGAGAAGGAAGTTAGTGAGACGTTTTGGGGCATGCTATGGGCAACCTTTGGAGTTTCAACTGTGGGTTGGGGAGTGGACCTGGTGCTCAGTGTTGAAAGGGATATCTGAGAGGGATATGGGGCTTATGATTGTAAGATGTCAAAGGATACTTCATAGCAAGCATGATCATTTTCTTGTGTCTGAGGACAGGGTGTTGAGAGTTCTTTGTTCAGATGGGTTTCGATTACAGTACAATGGATGGGTCTTTGGTGTAATGTAACAGCCCGGATTTCCAGGTATTTTATTGTTTTGTATTTTTGGTGTTTTGAGAGGGGACTCGGCGAGTTGGAGCTCAGACTCGCCGAGTAGGGTCGCGATTCTGGACGCGGCATTCGTCTGGACTCGGCGAGTCCAGGATATGGACTCGGCGAGTCCACGCTGTTTAATGAAACCCTAATTTCTCGGGTTTGGGTGATTGTGGATAGGTTGACGAAGAGCGCTCACTTTCTTGCCATCAGTGAGAGTTCTTCAGCGGAGAAGTTGGCGGAGTTATATGTGAGAGAAGTGGTATCTCGGCATGGGGTGCCGATCTCGATTGTTTCAGACCGTGATATGCGCTTCACTTCCAGATTCTGGAAGAAATTTCATGAGGAGTTGGGTACTACATTGCATTTTAGTACCGCATATCATCCCCAGACAGACGGTCAGAGTGAGCGGACGATTCAGACGCTTGAGGACATTCTTCGAGCATGTGTGTTGGATTTCGGGGGTAACTGGGATGCGTATTTACCCTTGGCAGAGTTTTCCTACAACAACAGCCATCATTCGAGCATTGGTATGCCACCCTTTGAGCTGTTGTATGGTAGGAGGTGTCGGACCCCCATTTGCTGGGGAGAGGTTGGGCAGAGAGTGATGGGCAGTACAGAGATCGTGCTTCAGATGACAGAGCAAATTCAGCAGGTCAGACAGAGGTTATTGACCGCCCAGAGCCGACAGAAGAGTTACGCAGACAGACGCCGATCCGAGCTTGAGTTTCAGGTCGGCGACTTCGTTCTCCTGAAGGTCTCTCCTTGGAAAGGAGTGATTCGATTCAGGAAGAGGGGCAAGTTGGGGCCCCGGTATATTGGCCCATTTCGCGTGATTGCAAGGGTAGGCCGGGTAGCCTATCGTTTGGAATTGCCAGCAGAGTTGGGGCAAATCCACGACACTTTTCATGTGTCGCAATTAAGGAAATGTATTGCCGATGAGTCAGCAGTAGTTCCATTAGAGGATATTCAGGTGGATGCGAGCCTGAATTATGCCGAGAGACCAGTAGCCATCAGAGATCGGAAGATCAAGGTACTGAGGAACAAGGATGTACCTCTGGTGTTGGTTCAGTGGCAACACCGGAAGGGATCAGAGATGACCTGGGAGCCGGAGCGCGAGATGCGGGAACAGCATCCGGAGCTATTTTCAGAGCGAGACTTCGAGGGCGAAGTCTAGTTCTAGTGGGGGAGAGTTGTAACAGCCCGGATTTCCAGGTATTTTATTGTTTTGTATTTTTGGTGTTTTGAGAGGGGACTCGGCGAGTTGGAGCTCAGACTCGCCGAGTAGGGTCGCGATTCTGGACGCGGCATTCGTCTGGACTCGGCGAGTCCAGGATATGGACTCGGCGAGTCCATGCTGTTTAATGAAACCCTAATTTCTCGGGTTTGGGACCTATTTAAAGGGCCTTATGGCCGTCATTTGCACCCAACAGTCCATAGAGAGAAACCCTAGAGTGCTTTAGCGATTTGAGAGAGAAAGGAAGCATTTCTTGACATTTGTGTGTTGTTTAGCAAAGAAGAGGGAGGCTCTAGCCAAGAGGAGGCAAAGGGGACTGCTATTCGGTGGATTTGAAGCTTAGCCCTTCAATCTAAAGGTATGATTTCGGCTCATCTCCTGTTTTGTGAAGTATATTTGATTTTAGGGTTTCTTGTGACCTTGTTGAGTTGATTGGACGGCCAAATAGCCCCTTGTTAGTGATGAGACTTTGGATCTGGATCCATAGAGGTCCAGAGAGCCTCATTCATCAAGCTTTATATAGAACAATGGAGGTTATGACCTTGAGTAGTGAGATTTGTTGATGATTCTTCATATGTGGTCATATAGAGGTTGTTTATGCACAAAGTCTGGAGCTTTACGTGGTGAATCATTCTAGGAAGGCCAGATCTATGAATTGTTGGAATAGATCTGACCTTAGAAGCAAGTTTGAGTGATTGCATGGCATGGACTCGCCGAGTCCGATGAGCAGACTCGGCGAGTAGCTTGAAGATTGCCTTGGACCAACCAGTGAGTGGTCCAGTCGAGTCATGGATTGACCCAGTGAGTCAGGGCAAGTTAGAGAGGGTTGTCAAGTGGTCTGAGTCGAGCTGGGACTCGCCGAGTCGTTCTTGAGACTCGGCGAGTTGAGTCGGGGTGGCCCCGCAATTCTTCCAGGTGGAACTCGTCGAGTCAGGAGGAGTACTCGACGTGTGAGAAGGGAATCCTAGAGAGTTGGTGAAAACGTCTAGACTCGCCGAGTTGCCCTCGTGCACTCGCCGAGTCCGGTCAAAGTTGACCGTTGACCGTTGACCAGAGTTGACCTGTGTTGACTTCTTAGGCATAGTCAAACTTAGAGATAAAAAGTGTTAATTAGAGACATATGATGTTATAGGAGGATTATAGCTCGGAGGATCGGGCACGAGGGATTCAGGATTTGTGAGTCATCGAGATCCGCGAGGTGAGTCTTCTCACTATACTTTACCTTGAGTAGGTAATCAGAGTTATGTGTTAGTGTATGTATGTTATGTGTTGTACTGCATTATTCTATGTGATTTATGCTGTGCATGATTACAGAGTTGGAACCGGAAGGTTTCTAGAGTTAGAACCTGAGGGTTCACAGAGTTGGGTGCACGGACCCATAGAGTGGTAGCCTCGAGTGGCTAATATGTGTTTATGTGGTATTTTGGGGAACTCACTAAGCTTCGTGCTTACAGTGTTAGTGTTGTTGTTTCAGGTACTAGCGATGACCGTGGGAAGGCGCCGGCTTGATCTGTACACACGCAGGAGACTTTGATATATTTACATTGATCTTGGGATTTTGTGTAATGTGAATTGAGATTTAAATCTAATGTTTTACTGAAAAAAAAGATTAATGAGAAATGTTTTATAAATTGTGAGAATTATTTTAAGATTTTCGGTGTTACAAGTTGGTATCAGAGCCTTGGTTTAAGGGATTCGAGTACACCTTCGGGCGTATTTGAACTCAAACTGAGGATTTAAAATGTATTTTCAAAAAAAAAAAAAAAAGAGTAAAAGATTTTTGAAAAACGCAGAGCAAGAGATGTGTGTACGATCAGTCAGCGCCCGGACGATGATTTCCCAAAATACCTTTATATATTATGTGATATTGATATGATGTATCCGCATGCTAGAGTAGGCTAGGTATTGCTATTAGGACTAGGGTGGCCTGATTTGTAATGCCTTAGCGTAGGGAGATGTGAGCTGCTATGAGATGCTTGAGAGTGAGTAGGTAGCAGCGAGGGGCTTATGAGAGATCTATTAGAGAGTGGTTTATGCATGATAGAGTACTTGAGACCTGGGATCCAAAGAGAAGGACTTGGAGTGTATTCCGGTGCGGTGCGGACAGTAGTATTGGGCCCGTACTACTGGAAGCACCGGGGCGGTGTGCAGCGCAAGTCAGATTCTTTGGAATGCCAAGAATCAAGGAGGAAAGAGTTGAAGAGTGTGAGCATACTCGTGTGGATTCTAATTTATCGTATGTTGTATTTCAGAGGTAGATCATGGTGAGGACACGTTTGATGCCCGAGAGCAGTGGTACCAGTGAGGAGGAGATCCGCCGGATCATTGAGGAGGAGGTGGTTGCGGCCATCAGGGCAGAGATTCCGGAGATGTTTGGGTCTATAAAGACCACATTGATTGAGACGTTTGATGAGCGTTATGCCGCTCTTTCTGAGGCTGCTGCTGCAGCGGCTACCGCAGCGATTGCTGCTGCGAGGCCGCAGGGTGGGGATGCGTTGCTGTTCCGTGAGTTCAGCAACACAAAACCACCAGAGTTTGATGGTACTCAGGATCCGGTGGCAGCTATGAGGTGGATATCTGATATTGAGGGGTGTTTCTTCACTTGCTCGTCTCCTGAGCATCTGAAGGTCCGGTTCGCGCTGAACCAACTTCGCTTGGGAGCGAAGGACTGGTGGAAGTTCGTGACGGCGCATTATACGCCTGCTGAGCTTTCTGCGGTGACCTGGGAGAGGTTCACCACCATGTTTCGGGATGAGTACGTTCCCCAGGTGGAGAGGGAGCGTTTAGCACAGGAGTTTCTGACCCTCAAGCAGGGTACTGAGTCTGTTACAGCGATCACGAGGATGTTCCACGAGAGGGCGATGTTTTGCCCTGAGCACGTGTCCACTGAGCAGGCACGTATGAGCCGCTACTTGAGCATCTTGAGGCGGGATATTCGGGAGTTCGCTGCGAACTCCTCGTACCGGACATTTTCCGAGCTTCAGGTAAATGCCCGGAAGAGGGAGATTGAGCTTGAGACTCAGGCCAGGGAGGAGGCGGAGTCTTAGGGGAGGGATCGGCGACCGGCACTGTCGCAGCCGGCCGCCAAGCGGGCCAAGCCTGCTGATCCCAGACCAGGGAGCCAGAAGGGCCGCACTTGCGGAAAGTGCAGCAAGGGTCATGACGGAGTTTGCCGAGCGGGGTCTTGCTACAAATGTGGCAAGGAGGGGCACATGGCCAAGTACTGCCCCAAAGGGTTTGCAGTGTGCTTTCACTGCAACCAGACCGGACACCGGAAGGCCGAGTGTCCGCAGTTGCGCGGAGCATCTCAGGGGTCTGCTCCTGCCGCCATCAGAGCTACAGAGAGTCGGCCTGTGAAGGCCGAGGCGCCGAGAGCTCGAGGGAGAGCCTTCCAGTTGACTGCGGAGGAGGTCCGCGCTGCGCCCGATGTTGTGGCTGGTATGTTTCCTTTCGTGTATATATTTTTGATATATGATGTTATGCTTATATTATGTTATGCGTAGGTACCTTTCTTGTGAACTCCGTACCTGCTTTAGTGTTATTTGACTCGGGTGCGAGTCGGTCTTTTGTATCTTTGGCCTTTGGTCAGCATATCAGTGTTAGTCGTGAGGCATTGAATCGGCCTCTGAGAGTTTCCATAGCTGACGATAGAGTGATTTGTGCCACAGAGGTTTTCCGGGGATGTGTGTTAGAGATTTTCGGGGTTGAGTTTCCGATTGATCTGATTCCTATTGCGATGGGTGATGTTTGTGTCATTGTGGGCATGGACTGGTTGAGCCGATTCGGCGCGGTTATCGACTGTGAGCGTCAGCTGGTGACTATACGAGATCCTAGTGGGGGAGTTCTTTCGGTGTACGGCGAGGGTACACGTTCGGGATCAGCCTTTTGTTCGGCCGCTAGGGCGAGGCAGTGTCTACAGCAGGGCTGTAAGGGTTTTGTGGCGTATGTGATGGATACGCGAGCGACTTCCGAGAGACCGAGTTCAGTTGGGGAGGTACCAGTGGTGCGTGAGTTTCCAGATGTCTTTCCTGAGGAGCTGCCGGGAGTACCTCCTGTGAGGCAAGTGGAGTTTGGTATTGATTTGGTTCCGGGGGCTGCGCCTATAGCTAAGGTGCCTTATCGTCTTGCACCTCCAGAGATGCAAGAGTTATCCTCGCAGCTTCAGGAGTTGCTGGGGAAGGGATTCATTCGGCCGAGCAGCTCGCCGTGGGGAGCACCTATTCTGTTCGTCAAGAAGAAGGATGGTTCACACCGGATGTGTATTGATTACCGGGAGTTGAACAAGCTGACGGTCAAGAACCGTTACCCGTTGCCGAGGATCGACGATTTATTTGATCAGTTGCAGGGAGCCTCTTGGTTTTCCAAGATCGACTTGAGGTCGGGATATCATCAGGTGAGAGTGCGGGATGAGGAGGTCCAGAAGACAGCATTCAGGACGCGATATGGGCATTATGAGTTTGTGGTGATGCCTTTTGGGCTCACCAATGCCCCGGCGGTGTTCATGGATCTCATGAACAGGGTATGCAGGCCGATGTTGGATCGGTCGGTGATTGTATTTATCGATGATATTCTGGTGTATTCGAGATCTAGAGAGCAGCATGAGGAGCATTTGAGGGAGGTCCTTGGGGTATTGAGATCGGAGAAGCTTTATGCAAAGTTCTCCAAGTGTGATTTCTGGTTACGGGAGGTCCAGTTTCTAGGACATCTCGTTAGCCAGGAAGGGATTCTGGTCGATCCGGCCAAGGTTGAGGCGGTGATGAGCTGGGAGGTGCCAAAGTCACCCTCTGAGATCAGGAGCTTCCTTGGACTAGCAGGGTATTATCGGAGATTTATCAAGGATTTCTCCAAGATCGCAGTGCCGCTCACCAGATTGACCCGGAAGGGTGTTGCATTCTCATGGGGTCCCGAGCAGCAGACCTCCTTTGAGACACTTCGCCAGAGGTTGTGCGAAGCCCCGATATTAGCTTTCCCGGAAGGGATGGAGGATTTTGTAGTATATTGTGATGCATCGATTTTGGGGTTGGGTGCGGTGTTGATGCAGAGGGGTCATGTGATAGCATATGCATCGAGGCAGCTGAAGCCTCATGAGACGAGATATCCCACGCATGATCTAGAGTTGGGGGCAGTAGTGTTCGCCCTCAAGATTTGGCGCCACTACTTATATGGGGTTCGATGTACGATATACACGGACCATAAGAGCTTGAAGTACTTGATGGATCAGCCCAATCTAAATATGCGTCAGAGGAGGTGGTTAGATGTGGTCAAGGATTATGATTGTGAGATCCTATACCACCCGGGCAAGGCCAACGTGGTGGCCGATGCGTTGAGCCGCAGGGCGGAGAGCACTCCATTGCGAGATGTATGTTTGAGATTGACCATGATAGCTCCGATATTGGATGCCATTCGTGGGGCACAGGCCGAGGCTGTGCAGCTAGAGATGTAGAAGAGGGAACGGGTCGTTGGTTTGGTTTCAGAATTCGTTATGGATGGGCGAGGGCTTATGACTTTTCAGGGTCGGATTTGGGTACCGTTTGTGGGTGGTACGCGCACTTCTTTGATGGAGGAGGCTCATCGGTCAAAATTTTCGATCCATCCGGGGGCCACGAAGATGTATTTGGATTTGAGGAAAGAGTATTGGTGGCCCTGTATGAAGAGAGACGCCGCATGGTTCGTTGAGAGGTGCTTGACCTGCCGTAGGGTTAAGGCCGAGCACCAGAGGCCGCATGGCAAGTTACAGCCATTGGAGGTTCCCGAATGGAAGTGGGAACAGATCACTATGGATTTCATCACCAAATTGCCGAGGACGGCCAGAGGAGTTGATGCAATTTGGGTGATTGTGGATAGGTTGACGAAGAGCGCTCACTTTCTTGCCATCAGTGAGAGTTCTTCAGCGGAGAAGTTGGCGGAGTTATATGTGAGAGAAGTGGTATCTCGGCATGGGGTGCCGATCTCGATTGTTTCAGACCGTGATGTGCGCTTCACTTCCAGATTCTGGAAGAAATTTCATGAGGAGTTGGGTACTACATTGCATTTTAGTACCGCATATCATCCCCAGACAGACGGTCAGAGTGAGCGGACGATTCAGACGCTTGAGGACATGCTTCGAGCATGTGTGTTGGATTTCGGGGGTAACTGGGATGCGTATTTACCCTTGGCAGAGTTTTCCTACAACAACAGCCATCATTCGAGCATTGGTATGCCACCCTTTGAGCTGTTGTATGGTAGGAGGTGTCGGACCCCCATTTGCTGGGGAGAGGTTGGGCAGAGTGTGATGCGCAGTACAGAGATCGTGCTTCAGACGATAGAGCAGATTCAGCAGGTCAGACAGAGGTTATTGACCGCCCAGAGCCGACAGAAGAGTTACGCAGACAGACGCCGATCCGAGCTTGAGTTTCAGGTCGGCGACTTCGTTCTCCTGAAGGTCTCTCCTTGGAAAGGAGTGATTCGATTCAGGAAGAGGGGCAAGTTGGGGCCCCGGTATATTGGGCCATTTCGCGTGATTGCAAGGGTAGGCCGGGTAGCCTATCGTTTGGAATTGCTAGCAGAGTTGGGGCAAATCCACGACACTTTTCATGTGTCGCAATTGAGGAAATGTATTGTCGATGAGTCAGCAGTAGTTCCATTAGAGGATATTCAGGTGGATGCGAGCCTGAATTATGCCGAGAGACCAGTAGCCATCAGAGATCGGAAGATCAAGGTACTGAGGAACAAGGAGGTACCTCTGGTGTTGGTTCAGTGGCAACACCGGAAGGGATCAGAGATGACCTGGGAGCCGGAGCGCGAGATGCGGGAATAGCATCCGGAGCTATTTTCAGAGCGAGACTTCGAGGGAGAAGTCTAGTTCTTGTGGGGTAGAGTTGTAACAGCCCGGATTTCCAGGTATTTTATTGTTTTGTATTTTTGGTGTTTTGAGAGGGGACTCGGCGAGTTGGAGCTCAGACTCGCCGAGTAGGGTCGCGATTCTGGACGCGGCATTCGTCTGGACTCGGCGAGTCCAGGATATGGACTCGGCGAGTCCATGCTGTTTAATGAAACCCTAATTTCTCGGGTTTGGGACCTATTTAAAGGGCCTTATGGCCGTCATTTGCACCCAGCAGTCCATAGAGAGAAACCCTAGAGTGCTTTAGCTATTTGAGAGAGAAAGGAAGCATTTCTTGACATTTGTGTGTTGTTTAGCAAAGAAGAGGGAGGCTCTAGCCAAGAGGAGGCAAAGGGGACTGCTATTCGGTGGATTTGAAGCTTAGCCCTTCAATCTAAAGGTATGATTTCGGCTCATCTCCTGTTTTGTGAAGTATATTTGATTTTAGGGTTTCTTGTGACCTTGTTGAGTTGATTGGACGGCCAAATAGCCCCTTGTTAGTGATGAGACTTCGGATCTGGATCCATAGAGGTCCAGAGAGCCTCATTCATCAAGCTTTATATAGAACAATGGAGGTTATGACCTTGAGTAGTGAGATTTGTTGATGATTCTTCATATGTGGTCATATAGAGGTTGTTTATGCACAAAGTCTGGAGCTTTACGTGGTGAATCATTCTAGGAAGGCCAGATATATGAATTGTTGGAATAGATCTGACCTTAGAAGCAAGGTTGAGTGATTGCATGGCATGGACTTGCCGAGTCCGATGAGCAGACTCGGCGAGTAGCTTGAAGATTGCCTTGGACCGACCAGTGAGTGGTCCAGTCGAGTCATGGATTGACCCAGTGAGTCAGGGCGAGTTAGAGAGGGTTGTCAAGTGGTCTGAGTCGAGCTGGGACTCGCCGAGTCGTTCTTAAGACTCGGCGAGTTGAGTCGGGGTGGCCCCGCGATTCTTCCAGGTGGAACTCGTCGAGTCAGGAGGAGTACTCGACGTGTGAGAAGGGAATCCTAGAGAGTTGGTGAAAACATCTAGACTCGCCGAGTTGCCCTCGTGCACTCGCCGAGTCCGGTCAATGTTGACCGTTGACCGTTGACCAGAGTTGACCTGTGTTGACTTCTTAGGGATAGTCAAACTTAGAGATAAAAAGTGTTAATTAGAGACATATGATGTTATAGGAGGATTATAGCTCGGAGGATCGGGCACGAGGGATTCAGGATTTGTGAGTCATCGAGATCCGCGAGGTGAGTCTTCTCACTATACTTTACCTTGAGTAGGTAATCAGAGTTATGTGTTAGTGTATGTATGTTATGTGTTGTACTGCATTATTCTATGTGATTTATGCTGTGCATGATTACAGAGTTGGAACCGGAAGGTTTCTAGAGTTAGAACCTGAGGGTTCACAGAGTTGGGTGCACGGACCCATAGAGTGGTAGCCTCGAGTGGCTAATATGTGTTTATGTGGTATTTTGGGGAACTCACTAAGCTTCGTGCTTACAGTGTTAGTGTTGTTGTTTCAGGTACTAGCGATGACCGTGGGAAGGCGCCGGCTTGATCTGTACACACGCAGGGGACTTTGATATATTTACATTGATCTTGGGATTTTGTGTAATGTGAATTGAGATTTAAATCTGATGTTTTACTGAAAAAAAAAATTAATGAGAAATGTTTTATAAATTGTGAGAAATTATTTTAAGATTTTCGGTGTTACATGTAATTTGATCCTTTTGTTCCATAGAGTATGATATGCATCATTTAGTATTGTTGGGATTATAGTGTTGTGTCATGGGCTCGGTCCTTAGCCCGGTTTTGTTTGCCGGTTTGGGCCTGTCCAACCGTGCATCTTTTGTTCTAGGGTTTAGTATTTAAGCTGCATGCATGCAGTCTTTGAAATTAACGTTTTCATTATTTTTCTCATTGAGTTTTTGCAAACCCTATCTCGCCTCTACAGTGGAAGTTCTTCATCGAGCTCTGCTGAGACGTGACTATATTTGAATCATAAGCACAATGTTGTTTCTATTTTGTGCTCATAATATTATTGTGTTTGTTTTGTTTGATCTTCATCTTTTATTCTCATCAATTGGTATCAGAGAAAGAGACTATGTAATTCATACACATCTCTTCTGTCAAAGAAGTTATTAGGGTTTTATTCCACATTGATTGATATTAATTGAGCCGTCATTATATATTGACGTATCTCATTAATCGCCGATCCTACTCTAATTGATAAAATTACAAGTCTGGTCTTTAAACAGGTAATCGATCAAACGCTATCACAACGTCCATGGATGATTCTCAAACCAATCCAATCAACATCTCTAACAACATTGGTTCAACAACAAGAATACCAATCTTGTATACTCAAGATTATGAAGTTTGGACGCATCACTTTGAAGATTATGTGATTGGTTTGGAAGATAATGGGTACTTGATCTGGGAAGCGATCACTGTTGGCCCATTCGCTCACTCAAGCACCTCAAAGATTGTAAAAACTCAGAAGGAGTACAATCAGCTTGTTAATGATGTAAAAGATATTCCTCAAGATGAGAAGGAAAAGTTTTAATGCAATATCAAGGCATTGAGGATGATTAGGTTTGCCTTGTAGTCAGATACATTCCGTTTGGTGAGTTTATGTGCTACTGCTAAAGAGATATGGGACAGGCTAAAAGAATTGCATACCACTGATGAAGATCTGGAACATTCGATTCAAACTCTTTTGCTTTCTAAATTTGGTGATTTCAAACAAAAGTCCGAAGAGAAACTAGTTCAGGTTTTTGATCGCTTTAATCATCTCTTAAGCAAGATGATAAAGCATGGGATCAAAAGGAAGGTTATTGAACAGAAGGTTACATTCATGAGCGGTCTAAGACTTGAATGGATGGCTGTCGTATCCACTGTTAAAGCACATGAACAGTTTAAATCGTATTCTCTAGCGAAACTGGTGGGAATTTTGAAATCCAATGAAAGTGCACTATCTAAGGAAACGAATATAGTTTCTAGTTTGGGTTCACTAGCCCTTGTTTCTAAAGGGAAAAGTTTCATTGAAGAAGAAGAGGAATTAGATCTTGCTGACTACGATCTAAACAGTGAAGAGTATGCCCTGATGGTGTCTAGTCCTAGAAAGTTCATTAAAAGAAAGTTCCCATCCAACAAGAACCGAAACTGGCAAGGAAGTTATAGTGCTGAAAAAGTTAAGGAGGAACCGAAGATGGGGTCGAAGTCAGAAGAGTCCAAGAAAGAAGTGAAAATTGGTGGAGGCTCAGGATTTGATTGCCATTACTGTGGAGGCAAGAATCACGTCGCCAAAGACTGTATGCTGAAAAAGAGGGCAGAAAAGACAGATGAGGATGATGAGGAAGTGAGCCTCCTGAGAAGACTGGAGGAAATCAGGAAAAGAAAGTCAATTGCTAACAATAAAACTATGAATGCTTTGATTGTATAGGATACAGGAAACTATGATGAATTCGGTGGCGTGGAAGTATGGTCCACGAATTCAAAGGATGAAGAAGTAAGAAAACCCACTCATGGCAAGGCGATGTTGGTGAAAGAAGAACCTGCTGCAGGAAGGTGTTTGATGGTGACCGAAGGTGTATCTCAGATGAGAGGTTATACAACAGATGGTGGGATAGAAGGCGAGAAGGAGCGAGAGGACATGTGTTTGCTGCGAAACCTATCATTGCACAGATCAACGAATGTGATGAGTTGATCAAGAAGGTACAAAATATTCTTGCTTCTCTAAATATACCTGTTACTAACTATGAAAAGGAATTGAATAGCTTAAAATCTAAATTTTCAAGTATAAGTAGCAGTCTCACCCAAACCCGTGTCACAAACTCTAATCTGACTGATCAAATTAGCAGGATATCGTCGAAGAGTGAGAAAAGGAGGATGTGGATTGAGCAGAAGGAGAAAGAGTTGATTAGGTCTAAGGATGAATCAATTTATTTGCAAAGAGACAATCTTAAACTTTTAAAACAACGAAATGTGTTTTTGTTTGATTTCTAAAAGACTTTATTTTCATATCACTCAGTTGCATCTCAATTGTGAAATACGAAAGAAGATACATCGCATGATTTTACCCTTCCTTGAGTTAAAGGAAGATGAAATCGATGCTGAAGCTTACAACTGTGAAAGCATTGTATCTTCTGATGAGGTCTCATTTGCATAAAAAAATTAGACTTGACAAAATTGAGTCCTACATAAAGTCCAAAGACCATAAGGACATGCTTAAAAATATGTTAGATGAGAATGATAGATTGAAGTTAAGAACCGAAACCATAAAAAAAATTGACTCATTGAATGCCAAATTAAGTTCAGAAAATAAAATTGATGTTGAAAATGCATCTGAACTTAATGAGGATGATGATTTGAGTGAAATCGCTGTAGAGGATTTGGTGGACTATTCAGAATTTGTCAAAAGCGAACTTGAAACACGTAAAAATCTGATTTCTGAAAATTTTGTTGAGTTCGCTCGCTCATCAGCTGACAAGACCAAAATTTTCAAAGCAAAAGTTGTTGTGTATCAAAAGGTACAAACTACTCCAAATCAGGTCTACACAATTCTAGGAGTCACTCCACAACAAACCGCAGAGCTGACAGCTATTGTTGAAGAAGATAATGCAGCTGGATGTGATGAGTTCTTCTGATCAGCACCAATAGACAACGCTGATGAAACGAAAGGTCTATCACAGAAGACCTCATGGAGAGTGAAAGGTAGATATGTGCCAGAACCACTAAATGAGCCTACAAAATATGATGTGCCAAGCACAAGTTGAACCAACACATCATTGGGCGAATCGGTGCAAAATACTAGTGAAACATCATCAACAAAGAGCGACAGCTATGCTCGTTCTTCAAAGAAAAAGGCTAACATCCACAAAAATCCAAAACAGGTGGCAAATCGAAAACACCAACGAAATCTGAGATACAAGAAAGAAAAAGTTTGGAGATCACAAAATCCTCACTATGTGAGGAACGAGAGGAAGAATAAGGCACAAGAGGAATCAAGGAACCGAAAGGATAGTTTCGGTCCCTCAAATGAAAGGAACCGAAAGGGTAGTTTTGGTCGCACGACTGAAAGGAACCGAAAGGGTAGTTTCAGTCCCACGAATGAAAACCGAACGGGTAGTTTCGGTCCCACGAATGATAGGAACCGAAAGGAGAGTTTCGGTCTTCTGAACAATGTCAACCGAAAGAACGATTTTGGGCCTCAGCCCGATATCAACCGAAAGAGTAGTGTCGGTCCTCAACCCAATATCATCCGAAAGAGCGGTTTCGGTCCACAACCCTACAAGCTTAATCAGATGAACAGAAGATCCAATGTCACTTCTAAACCCAAATCTTCTAATTCTAATTCTCATTCTTCAAAAGATTTAAAGGGAAAAGGAAGGCTATATCCAGAAGATGATAGACGTCCAAAAGAGATACAAAAGAATCCTAACGTCAAAATCTCAAAACCTACATTTAATGAACCTAAATCAACCAAAATTAAAGTTTTCACTATAAAAAGAAAAGATGAAACAACTTTAATTAAACGTACTTATTTGGTTGATATCTCTCTTACTATTCCTTGACCTGTAAAAGGCTGACAAGGAGCCAAGAAACTTTGGGTTCCTAAATCTGCTTAATATTTTGCAGGTTATTCATGACGAGCAGTTTAACGAAGAATGGTATATTGATAGTGGTTGCTCACGTCACATGACAGGAATGAAGGAAGAACTGAGGGAGTTTCGGTCTCTCAAGGATGGTGGTATTGTAAAGTACGGCAACAACTCATATGGGACTATCAAAGGCTATGGAATGATTGTGAATGGTGATTTCTTGATAAGAAAAGTCGCATATGTTGAAGGGCTCCAACACAACCTTATCAGTGTATCATAGCTGGTAGTTGGAACAAGATTAAAGGTATCGTTTGATGATGAAGGCTCAGAAATAGTCGAGAAGAAGTCCAATAACATTCTGCTAAAATCGAAGCGAAAGGGGGAAATGTACCCATTAAACCTCAACTCAATTCAAGGTAAACCAACAGTTTGCTTATTCACGAAGGCTCACTCAGATGAAAGCTGGTTATGGCATCGAAGACTCTCTCATCTTAATTTCAAGGATATCAACAAGCTGGATTTAGGAGAGCATGTTCGAGGTCTTCTAGTTCTCAAATTCGACAAAGAACGTCTATGCGCAGCCTGTGAAATGGGAAAGCAGAGTAGACAAAGTCATCCCTCAATTATCAATACATAAGTAATAGAACCATTGGAGCTATTGCACATCGATCTGTATGGTCCCTCTACTATTGAAAGCCTTGGATGAAACAAGTACATTTTGGTCATAGTGGACGATTTCTCTCGATTCACATGGGTGTTATTCTTGAAGCGAAAATTTGAGGCTACTCCAAAGCTCAAGCTCTTCATAAAACAGGTAGAAATTCAACTAAGGAAAGTTGTTCGTAATGTAAGAAGCGACAACGGCTTGGAATTCAAGAATAATGATTTTGAAGATTTTCTTGCTGAGAAGGGAACGACTCACAATTTCTCAGCCCCTTATACTCCACAGCAGAATGGTATCGTTGAAAGGCGAAACTGATCTCTGTGTGAAGCAGCTCGAATGATGTTATGCTTCGCATCCTTGCCTTTATATTTCTAGGCTAATGCAATTGCTGCTGCTTGTTATACTCAGAACAGATCATATCTAAACAAGCAATTCTCTATCACTCCTTACGAGATCTTGAACAATCGCAAACTGAATGTGAAATTCTTCCGTGTGTTCGGTTCAAGATTCTTCATCTTCAACTCTAAAGAGAATCGAAACAAGTTTGATGTTGAGGCTGATGAAGGAGTATTCTTAGGTTACTCACTGAATTCTAAGGCTTATAGAGTTCTAAACAAGCACTCTAAGAAAATTGAAGAAACATACTATGTCACTTTTGACGATAGCTATGTTAAGAAGATGAAGACAGCCGAAGGTGCAATGTAGGAAATCTTTCCAAAGACTAGTCAGGTTACAGCCACTATTTCAGATCTTTTCGAGCAATATATTCTTCTTTTTGAGGAGCCTCAAACGGCAATTGATTATGAATCAACGGCGAAAGACAACAAGGTTGATAGTCTAAAGCAAATCATTGATGCTATTGCTCAAAAGATGGCTGCTGATCAACCTAAAGCAACCGAGAGGCCAGACGTAAGTGAACCTTCGAATGACCGTCCTAATGTCTAGGGGGAGGGTCCGGCTCTATAACATGATCAAGGCTTTTCATTCCAGGGGGAGACTTATCATCACAATCTTCAAGCTCTACTGAAAGTCCAAACGAAGGAGAAGATACTAATCCAGATTCTAAACAGGGGTCTTCCTTCGAGGGGGAGAACACCCATGTCAATGATGATGATACTCTATCAGAATTGGAAGAATAAATCAATGCATAATTGGATCCCTCTTGTGATCCAAATTACCCACCGCTCATTAAATGGACCAAAGATCATCCACAGAGTCAAATTATTGGAGAATCTTCAGAAAAAGTGTTAACTCGATCTCAGATCAAAATGAAACAAGCTGCACTCTTTTCTCAAGTAGAGTTTTGCATATTCAACTCCTTTGTTTCCAAAGTTGAATCGAAGACTGTTAATTCAGCACTTGATCATTCTGACTGGGTTCAAGCCATGCAAGATGAGTTGAATGAGTTTGAAAGAAACAAAGTATGGCGTCTTATTTCAATTCCAAAGGATGATTTGGTTGTCGGTCTCAAATGGGTATTCAGAAACAAGATGGATAAGGAGGGAAATGTGATTCGTAACAAAGCTCGGTTGGTGGTGAAAGGCTACTATCAGGAAGAAGGTATCAATTATGAAGAGACCTTCTCTCCTGTTGCAAGATTAGAGTATGTTCGTATCTTTCTTGCCTATGCTTCACACAAAAACTTTGAAGTCTATCAGATGGACGTCAAGTGTGCCTTTCTCAACGGTGAACTTGAAGAAACTATGTATGTTGAGCAACCACCAGGCTTCGTGAACGAGAAGTATCCAGTTCACTGCCACATACTTGACAAAGTGGTGTATGGCCTAAAGCAAGCTCCCAGAGCATGGTATGAAACTCTAACTCGATTCTTAAAAATGTCTAAATTCAAACTGTTGGATAAGATGTCTAAGTCCATAACTATTTCTGGTAAATACTTGACCCGACCCGACATGGTCCATTTGGGTTGCATGGCACCATGCAATTGAATAAACTAAATGAGAGAAATAACACATATGTTTTATTAATATATTATAAGTTCTAATATATTAATAATATTGTTTAATTAGTTTTGATCAAGAATTAATTTAGAATTAATTCAGTGATCAAAAGATAACTAATTAGATATATGGGTAGATTATGTAAATCTTCCATATCTTATATAGTGGGCTAAGAGGCTCCATGGATTGTCAAGTTGGGTTTCACCCATAGGATGCTCCATGGAGTTAACCCATGGATCAAGAAATGAAGAGTCATGGAACATTAGGGTTTACCTAATGTCACACATTATATAAGCAATGTAACTCTCCCCAAAATCGGCTATACTAATAAGAAAGAGGGCTTGGCCGATTTTGCATGTGTTAGAGTATTCCCTCAAGTTTATTCTTTGCATTTGGTGTTGTGTGAAGCATTTGAGGCATCACACTTGAGGTGCTAGGCTCACAAGGTTTCAAGGAACACTTACAACAAAAAGGTATGTAGTTCTATCTACTATTCAAGTTAATATTGTTCCCTAGGTATGCTAGATAGGATCATAGCCTTGGAAATCAACTTTTCATGATAATTAGACAAACATAGATCCAAGGTTATTAGGGTTGCATGTACACTTAGGAAGTGTTAGAATGCTCAAAACCCATCAATGGTATCAGAGCCTAGGCTTGTTTCTTTGTTATTTGTGCTAAATAGTTGAAAAAAGTCGATTTTGTGCATTCTGCATGATGAACTCGCCGAGTCCATAGGGGGACTCGCCGAGTTCATGTGAATCTTCAACCTACTCACCTATTAGGTGTTGGATAAGGTGTCTAAATCCATAACTTATTTGGTACATACTTGACCCGACCCAGCATGGTCCATTTGGGTTGCACTTCACCCAAACGATTTATGGATAATTTTATGAGATTGTATACTTACGGTTTATTAATATATTATAAGTTATAATATATTAATATGAAGTCATGTTATTTAATTAGTTTTAGTCTTAAATTAATTATGAATTAATTTAGAGATTAAAAAGAAGACTGATTAAATTATGGGCTATTATATTTTATATAGTGTGGGCTAATACTCATTTGTTAATGGGCTAAGCTAATATGAAAGTCCATGGATGATCCATGGAGCTTTTAACCCATGGATCCTTGGAAAGGAAAAGACATGGGTTATTAGGGTTTCACCCTAACCATGCACACTATATAAAGAAGCATATGATGCAAGAAATGTGACACTAGGAGTGTGAGACTTAGTGGTGGCCGATTCCACAAGAAAGTATACTACTCTCTCAAAGTTTTCCAAGTGTTTGTGGTGATTTGTGATTCCATTTGAGGCATTCACACTATTGGTGCTTGGCTCTCAAACTCCAAACAATCAACCATCATCAAAAGGTATGTATTTCTACTAGTACTTTTATGATTCATAATCCTTATGCTATGCTAGTTAGGAAGAAACCTTAGAAGTTATTATTTGCATGCATTTGAGAAGAAAACATAGATCCAAGGTTTATTAGGGTTGCATGCACACTTAGGAAGTGGTATCAGAGCCTAGGCTTGTTTTCTTGAATACTTGATGCAGATTGCTGAAAATCGAAGTTTATGTGTTGTCTGCACAGCAGACTCGCCGAGTCCATGAAGGGACTTGATGAGTCCAAGACAAAATTCATCCAAATCGGCGAGTTGGTTCATGCACTCGACGAGTTGGAACCCCAGACAGCATATCTTTGAGTTTTGGTGCTGGAATTGATCTAGAATCATTACCTTAAACTGTTTTGGACTCATAAAACCTGTTTTTGATGTGGTAATGATGATGGTGGACCAATTTCAAAGTTATAATCAAAATTTCAAGTTTATATGTGCTCATATGATTCTTGAAATTGTTGATGTGGATGTTCATGTTCATATGAGTTTTGTTAGATCATAGGAATTGTTTGTTAGTTAATTCTTGATCTTAATGTGTTTTAATGGAATTCATAATTTGTCCTCAAGTTATGGAATTCCAAAAGTTTTTTTTCCTTTTAAATGTTTTTTAAGAAGCCATAAGTTACACTTTAGAAGAGTTTTTCTAATAAATGCTTTTATGGACTTCATAACTTGTCCTCAAGTTATGGATTTCCAAGAGACTCTTCATTAAAAGTATTAAACACTTAATTAAAACTCATAAGTTATGAATATCCAAAAGTTTATGAATTGTTCAAAACTTGCCCTCAAGTTTTGGAATTTGTAAAGTCTCACACAAACTTTAATTCCATACCCTAGAAGTTTTAAAAGTTAAAATTCTACCCTTATACTATTATAAGATTAATGGTTAATTATTATATATATGTATAAGAACAAGTCGTTTTACCGTTAGTAGGCCACATTCACGAAGCCGGTCTATAAGGTGGGTATAAGGTTGTTGCCTATAAAATGGCAACTTAATGGGTGTCCACTCTCACCCACCGCTTGCTTGACTGGTGGAGGGTCGTTAGCCGAACGGGTAGGACAATGACTTTAAATTCTCATTAAAAGTATAATGATTATTATAAAGTAACTAAATGTTTTATTTAATTCCCAATCTTAGTAACTTTAGGAAAAATGTGAATTTGGTGCTAGCCCATGGAATTCACACTTTGTACCTTACCAAGTCGTTGGTGGAGCGTGTGTGGTTAACTGGCACACTAACTTGGACTAGTAAGGACCACGAAGGGTGACTTAATGTTGGTCATAGATCAATGGAGCATGTGTGGTTAACCGGTACATTGATTAGGTGATAATATTAAGGGTACCAAGTGAATTGGTATGGTTATTCACACCTTGTTTTGTGATCCTCGGCATCCCAGTCATAAAATTTGAGAGGGCACACTCGAGATTGAAACATGCCATTGAAAGGTTCAATGAATCTCAAAAGATCTAGGAATTTCAAATCCAATTAAAACCTAATAAATTATTTCGTTTTTCATGGTGGAAATTGGTGAATCGTCATTCGCCTACCTTCAAATATTTTATAGCTTGGATTACGGCATCCCTCTTCCAAATTATAAAATATTGTGTTGGGTCCAAGCCTTAATATTTCATATTGGGTGTTATATTAAGGACTTTGAATCAACTAACTTGATTTTCTCCCATTATAGATGTTTGTTTCAGACAACTATGATCTTCCCAAATCTCCTGAAGATGGTGTCCCTCAACATCATGCTTCACTTCCTCCACCTCCTCCAATTATTCTCCCTTACCCACAAGTTCTTGGAAAGTTTAAAGTCACTCAATCCCTATTGGCAAGCATAGTCTATGTGTGCTCACATCTTGGAGATAAAGTCACATATTCACAAGCCGGGAGAGTTGGGTGTCAAAGTCTCGTGAAAGTTGGATGTTCAATCACTTTCTTAGTAACATAGTGAGTCTCTTTGGGACTACTATGAGGCAGACTATGACATGACCCTTAATGATGTTATCTTTTTGCTTGGTGTTGTGGAATCAGCAATGATTCGGAACACCAGTAAAGCAAATTTGATTAAAAGAACAACTTCCTAAGTCTACATGGACATTAACAATGGTAGCATTGGATATCTAGAAAAGGATTTCTCTTCCCAATGGAAAGGGATCGGCTATAGTCAACTCGGTTGACCAAATAGTAAAGAGAAAGGAAAATTCCGAGATAGTCTCATGTGCCATTACCAAAGGGTCCATGTGTTTTGTTGCCAAAGGAAGGGGCATTGGTTTCGAAGCTGCCCTATTCACCTGAAAGGTCATAAGGTTGATCAAGTCAAGAGGTTTGACTCTACTTCGGTTAAAGTCCACTGTCTAACTCTATTAAGTTCCTATTTGGAGATTCTTATTACATAATGTGAATCGGTCACATGCTGATGTTTTTAAGAATCAAAGAAAAGATAGGAAGCTTAAAGTAAGTATATGTTGATTCTGATTGCAAAGGTGGGTTTCGATCGTATGGTTCGGCAATCAGAATTTTGATCTGTTGCTTAAGAGTTATAAAATATTGCTTATGAATAGATAACAACAAGGTTTTCATGTGGATTGTAAGGATAAGTTTTTCCGCAAAGTTTTAAAATAAAAGAAAAAAAAGGTTTTAATTTTATTTATTTTAAAAATATCCTTGCAATGGCATCTGTGGAAAATTGTTGCTTATATGTTTCCAGTAATAGCAATATTGGAAAGTGGATTTGATTCTTTCATTTGTGGTAGTGTCTGAATTTACCAAATGAAGAAAGTTTTTCATCACCCAAGTTTCAATTGGACAGAAACTTGGAATCATACAAGTTGTATTGTATGATGAATGAGAATTTTCATCTTTGAAAATTAAGACTAATTCTTTGATCACATGTATATGTGAGTCAATTGAAGGACTAAGGAATTAGGTACACTGGGTGTGCGTTGGTCAAGGTCCACCACAAAGATTGATTTGTCATGATTTACAAAAGATTAGTAAATATGATTATACTTATAAGGTTAAGTATAATTCTGTAACATTGGAAAGGTTACAATGTATGACAAAACAAATGAGAAGAATCAAATTAGGCAGAAAGATAAAAGTTTCTCAAATCTGAAAGGATGGGAGAGTACTTTAGTATCATATTTCATGATCATCTTAATGATTATGAAACCATATCACAAATTCATACTCTAAGGACGTCTTAGTGCATTGTTATGGCTAAGAAGAGAGGTCATGAATTGTTGGACTGGTTAAAATCAAGAAGATGAGTCATACTTCGTTCCAAAACAATTCTTAGAGTCATACTCCAAGATTGTAACATTGAGTGACATAAAGTAAGGTTTAAAACACTTATCAAATGTAGTGTAGAATGTTTCTACCCTTGTACATTTGAGATTGGTAAGTTGTGATGTCTTGGATGAGACAAAGACCAACTAAGACCAATTGTGTGAAGTGTTAGTCTTGATAAGAATCCGCACTATCCCTTGAATATTTGTTTTGTCAAGGAATGGTTCTTGACTGGGGAAACTTATATGTCAAGGGGACAGTGGGAGCCTTAAAGATCCTAAAAGAGTTTCAAGATTTAATCAAGAGTAAAACCTGTAATTTATCAGTAGCACACAACTTAAGGTTTGCAACCTATCGTGTTGACATAATTCTTGTTTCTGTACCTACTTCAAATAAGTTGAATTTGCATGTGAGTTATCAGAGTTCAACTTGGAAGCATTGGTGGGCCTTGTGCTACCAAGGTGACAAGAAACTAAGATTGAACAAGTTTAATCCATGTAAGGCTGAATTTGTCATTAACCTTATCTTGTGATTATGGTTTTGACAAATTCACATGGATAGGAACTCATACACTATAAAATCTAAGTGTCATAAGGTTTCTCTCCGATTCATGAAAATGATGGTGAGGAAACGCTTTCACTAAGTAGATTTTACGTAGATATCAATTGTGTTATTTGCATTTTCAAAAGTCGTTAGTGGAGCGTGTGTGGTTAACCGGCACACTAACATGGACTTGTGAGAAATGGAAAAGGTCTAAGAAATTGAGACTATGATTACGACATCTGTAACACCGTGATTTCCAAAAAACAAAATTTTCATTTAATTAATCAATTTAATATTAAAAACACTTGTTTAAAATCTTATTCACATTCGAATTACAAAACATAGTTTCATTTTCATTATAACAGAAGACCAGGATCCTCCAAAACACAACTCTTTCTTCGGTGTGTACAATCGAACCGTTGCCATCCCGCGTTACTGTAAGAACCTGAAACAGCATAACATAAACAACGTAAGCACGAAGCTTAGTGAGTTCCCCAATATACCTTACGCACATACGCCTTCCGGCCCGGACCTTTCGGTCCACATAACATTGCCTTCCGGCCCGGATCTTTCGATCCACATAACATTGCCTTCCGGCCCGACCTTCCGGTCCATGTGTCTCTGGGGACTTCCGTCCCTGCTGGGTAAACCTTCCGGCCTTACCCACGCCGACCTTCCGGTCCATCACACATCGTATCGCCTTCCGGCCCATAAACATATATAACACATAATACAAATACTCTAACACATAAAGCACATATATCATATATCATACCTGACCTTTCTGTCACATAATACCTTGCCTTCCGGCCCATATATAAGCATGCATATCACGCGTAGCAACTAACTTTCCATTCATAGCATATAAACATAACACACAACATACTTGACCTTCCGGTCACGCAATCAAACCCTTCCGGGTGAGGTATAGTGAGAAGACTCACCTCGCGGTCACTGGGAGATAGCAACTCCCGAAATCCCTTGCACTTGATCCTCCGAGCTCCAAGCTCCCTGTCTCATCATATATCCCTTTTTAGCACTTCTATCTTCCACGCTAACTGACCCTGAGAAATCACACCATTCAACTCTGGTCAACAGTCCATTGTCAGCTCGACTGGACTCGGCGAGTTCCCTGGCGACTCGGCGAGTCTGGTCGTCCTTCAATCCTCTGAGATTCCCCTTCTACTCGTCGAGTATCCTCCTTGACTCGACGAGTCACTCCTGGAGGAATCGCGGGGCCACCCCGACTCCACTCGCCGAGTCTGAAGAACAACTCGGCGAGTCCCAGTGAATCTTCAAGCTACTCGCCGAGTCCGATCATCCGACTCGGCGAGTCCACGCCATGCAGTCGATCAAACTGCTTCCTGAGATACATATTTTCCCGAAATACACACTCATGGGACTTCTGGACCTCTAATCATCCTATTACTAGGGTATAAACCTTTGTATAACAACATAGTAATCCATCAAATCACCAAAAGGGTTTCACAAACCCTAATCCCGTAACACATCAACATAGCAGAGGATAATTCGAGTTCTTACCTGAATAATGTATCCTCTGTGTCCCCAAACTTCAGAGCTCAATCCCCTTGATCTTCCTTTGGCCAAAATCCTTCCTCTTCTTGCACTACAATCTCCTCCAAGTCACTAATGGCCTTCAAGCTTGCTCTAGATGCCACAATCGTTTAGGGTTCTCCACAATCGGCCAAAAGACGAACAATGACGACAATACAACCCTTATATACGACCCAATACGAAACGGTTAGGGTTTCTGCTGAACAGCGTCGACTCGCCGAGTCCATATCTGGACTCGTCGAGTCACGTCGCGAACCCGCGACCAAGTCTGCGACCCTACTCGGCGAGTCTGGCCCCGACTCGCCGAGTCTCCCCTTTAAAACACCCCCAAAATGCAATTTAACAATACTTTGAGATTTTGGGCTGTTCAATTCTCCCCCACTAGAATTAGACTTCGCCCTCGAAGTCTCACTCTGAAAATAGTTCTGGATGCTGCTCCCGCATCACACGCTTCGGCTTCCCTAGGCACTACCGATCTCTTCCGAGGCCGCTACTGAACCAATACCAGAGGTACCTCCTTGTTCCTCGGAACCTTGATCTTCCGATCTCCGACGGCCGCTGGTCTCTCGACGTAACACCGGCTCGCATCCACCTAATCGTTCTCTAGCAGAACCACTGCTGACTCATCCGCTATACACCTCTTCAACTGCGACACATACCAGTGTCATGGATCCGTCCCAATTCCGTTGACAGCTCCAAACGATAGGCCACCCTTCCTACCTTCGCACCTTCACGAAAAGACCCAACATACCGGGGCCCCCATTTACCCCTCTTCCTAAATCGAAGCACCCCGTCAGAAATACGAAGTCGCTGACCTGAATCACATACTCGTAACGGCGTTTGCCTGCATAACTTTCCTGTTAACTCTAGACGATCACTAACTCTCTTTAACCTGCTGAGTCTGCTTTGCCAACTAAAGTACGAACTCTGAATTGCTCATCATTTTCTGTAATCGGAAATTACCCAAGATGCAACTCGGCTCTAAATCTCGACGATCACTCGACCCATAAGGGTTAGGAAACCATGAACCACCGGATCCCCGATCCAAAGCCCACTTTGTCCATCCCAGACCAACTGAGAGATCCATTCTCACTCCCAGAGTAACTCTCACAAATTCTCCCCTTGCCATCATATACACATGCTGAACTAGCCCCAACACTCGTAGGTTGGAAGACCCGATACACTGATGATATCCTCGAACATCTCCCAAGATGAACCACTACATCCACCCTACACTCTGATCAGATTCACACTGAGAACTTAAAATTTTCTCTCTCCATGCATCCCTTCTAAGCCTCAACAGACATCCCAACCGGATGAGTTCCTACCCCACTGCCGCGAACACGATGCCCAAAACCATACTCGAAATACTCTGCCCTGCAGCTTTCACTTTCGTGAACCTGCACCCCCTTCGGAGTTACATACCCTCCTCTTTTCCTTTTCCACGGAACTCTCTTGAACATAATGCCACTCCAACCGGTGCCACGGTGCTCGCCCCAAGCGACACCACCCTTTTTGCGTAACTGTTATTCACATACTCTGGTTCTCATTGCAGGGGCCTTCAATCTCATGCACTCTCTTCACTCATCAAAATCACTGCCTCAGCTAAACAAGATCACTAACCCGGGGCCAGACCTTCCAATGCAATCACACTGCAACATACACGATTCGCAAATCTCGAGCTAATCCAGCAATACCAACAGAGTCTCCAGTATGACTGGACCGACTCTCATAACACATACTAGCCACTCGAGGCTATATCTCTGTGGGTCCGTACACCCAAACTCTGCGAACCCTCAGGTTCTAACTCTGGGAACCTTCCGGTTCCAGCTCTAGAAACATGCACCACATAATCCCGTGGGATTAATGCAGTACAACCATCACGTGCCTCAAACGTACCAATACTCTGATCGCAAAATTCCGATTACTTACTCGAGCTTGATCCCGACCTCCTCTCAGGCCTCCACAATCAAATGCCCTAGGTCTGTATCTCGCCCCACATACCCAACATTCGCTCTCGTCGGCCTATACTCTGCGCTGACAACCACTGCTGAATCCCAACAGCTAAGCACCCTCACATACTCATCGATCTCCCGGAGAATTTTACAATTCTCCCCCACTAAAGCACTGACTAGCTGCCACCGATCGTCATTAACGACCTTACAGAGCAATCCTGTACAAAGAGAATACTTACACCCTGACTGCTTCCCACCAGCACAAGCAACCCTCAGCAAAACACACCTCCTCCCTGATCAACCCACTCACAAGAATCTAGTCCTTCAATCATCCATTCCACGACTGAAGATGCTACCCGACAATCAACCCAGTGCCGCATCTCCACTATCAACCCCCCACGAACGATGACCAACGGAATTCCCAAGCAATAACCCGCAACCAAACCCACAACCTGCCAAAGGTTGAATATCGCATCGAACACCGCACGAGGCTACCGGTACCAAAACACCAAACTATAATCATACTAAACCCTCAGGGAACAACGAATGCCAAGCGAAAACCTGAAGCACCAATCCATAACCATGCCAAACCCGCAAAACAACGAATACCGCATCGAAATCCACACTACCAGCACAAACAATACGCCACAATCAACGCAATCTACTCAAGACATCAAGAGAGCATCATACCCGCAGTTGCCTCCGACACTGCTCTGTCTCCCTCTGCCGCAATCCGATAAGCACAACCCTGAGCCCTTGGACTCTACTCCATCCTGTCCTCCTCCCGAACTCCTCAAGGTGGCCGGTGCTAGAGCCTACACCGATCCTGCAAAAAGCTGTGGACAGTTGACCCTCAAATGTCCAACCTGCCGACAATGACGACAAATCCTCAATCCCGAATCGGCACTGACTGCCGACAATCCCGCGCATAGTGCCCCTCTTTTCCGCACTTGCAGCATGCACCACCGGACCAGCAATTCCGGTGTGACTCCTCCCACACTTTCCACAAGTGTGGCCGCTCCGATTCCCCCATTCCAACGTCTATGGTCCTGAATCGTTTCGGCGCCGACTGCGACTGCATCAGGGCCTGCCTCAGCTCACGCGACTGCAACTCAACCTCTAAATCACGTCACATGGCGGCCTTCTGCAATTCTAACAGGGTCTCGCACCTCCGCGCGGACACGAACTGTCTGATACCCCCCTTGAGCATACTCGGATATCAGGGCATCTGAGCCTGCTCCGAAGCGAACTCAGGGCGAAACATCGCCCTCCCAATAAACACCCTGGTGATCTCAGTCACCGACTCCAAATCCTGCTTCAGCTCAAGGAATTCCCGAGCCAATCTCTCCTTTTCATCTCGCAGAACATAGCGAATACTGAACATCTTTATGAATTGATCCCATAAAACCGCAGCCCCCTGCGCATCGGAAAATGACATCGTGGTCAAGCTCCACCAATCCTTCGCCCCGAGCCTCAACAGGTTCAGAGCACACCCCCACCCTCTGATCAGCAGGGCATAACTCGTGGAGAAACACCCCTCCATGTCTGATAACCATCTCATAGTAACAATCGAGTCCTGAACTCCATCGAATGTGGAAGGCTTCGCATAATAGAAGTCCCGATACTGAAAATCCCGACTAGCCCCTTTCTTTGCCGTTGCTCAGCCACTGTAACCGCCGCGGCAGCCGTCCCTGCGAAAGCCGCATATCGCTCATCAAACTACTTCAATCATAGTGGTCCTGATCGACCCAAACAATTCTGGCAACTCAGCCCGCAACAATGCAGCAACCTCATCGCGCCGGATCTCGCGAATCCTCGCATCCCGCTCGCTCGTGCTCGTCCGATCAATAACCGGATAACAAGATAGCCACAAGCATCATCCACTACGAACCATGGTACTCATCCCATGACATCCCTCTTCAACATGCTTCAGTGTATGGTACCTGAACCATAGCACCACTCCTCAATCTGCTCCATTGTATAGCACTCGAACCACAACATCTCTCTCAATCTGCTCCGATGTATGGTGCCCGGACCATAACATCACTCTGTATCCGCTCCGATGTATGGTATCCGATCCATACATCACCCCTCAACCTGTTCCTTAGGACCTTTGGGATGCCCCCTGTATCAAGTATGGGTCCTCTGCTTTCAGTAGTACGGGCCCATACTACCTGCCACATCTACCCATACTTTCCACACGGACCATCCCAGAGTTCCTAAGCAGCTGATAAACCTGCTCTTTCACCCATCTCATCGCGCGTGCTCGCTTTCCAGCGAAATCTTCTACTCTACCCGCGCACTCATCTGGCTAGGTTTACTCCCTAGTCCCTTCCGCCGTCCTCCCACTTCTTTGCTATCAGCTGCTGAAGAGTTCCTAATGATGCCAGCCCTCTACCTCCTGAGTATCGTCATACTCACTTGGTAGCTGACTCCCATCATCAATAACTCCACAAAGCACAAAGCAAGCAGCATTCGAGCATTGAAGCACACATAGGACTCCCCATCGGCGGTAGCTCCACCTTCTCGGCTCATCCTCGGAAGTACCTCTGTACCCCGTAGCTTTACCCCTTGTGCGTTCTAACTAGATACTCTCACTCATCACATACACACAAAAACATAACGCACATATAACAGCAAACCCTAGACTAAGGCATCACAAATCAGGCCACTCTACTCCTAAGATGTGAAATACCTAGCTTGTCTCTAGCATGCAGTAATGTCTCATAACGCATAATAGATATTTCATAATACAAAAGTAAGGGTATTTTGGGAAATCACCGTTTGGCTCTGGCTGATTGTACACACTGCTCTTTCTTGCTTTCTCTTTGAACTCTTATTCACTTTTAGGAAACCATTTATTTGGAAAACTTTTTCTTACTTCCTCAGTTTGAGTCCAGATTTACCCGTAGGCGCGTCCGAATCCCTCAAACCAAGGCTCTGATACCAATTTGTAACACCGTGATTTCCAAAAAACAAAATTTTCATTTAATTAATCAATTTAATATTAAAAACACTTGTTTAAAATCTTATTCACATTCGAATTACAAAACATAGTTTCATTTTCATTATAACAGAAGACCAGGATCCTCCAAAACACAACTCTTTCTTCGGTGTGTACAATCGAACCGTTGCCATCCCGCGTTACTGTAAGAACCTGAAACAGCATAACATAAACAACGTAAGCACGAAGCTTAGTGAGTTCCCCAATATACCTTACGCACATACGCCTTCCGGCCCGGACCTTTCGGTCCACATAACATTGCCTTCCGGCCCGGATCTTTCGATCCACATAACATTGCCTTCCGGCCCGACCTTCCGGTCCATGTGTCTCTGGGGACTTCCGTCCCTGCTGGGTAAACCTTCCGGCCTTACCCACGCCGACCTTCCGGTCCATCACACATCGTATCGCCTTCCGGCCCATAAACATATATAACACATAATACAAATACTCTAACACATAAAGCACATATATCATATATCATACCTGACCTTTCTGTCACATAATACCTTGCCTTCCGGCCCATATATAAGCATGCATATCACGCGTAGCAACTAACTTTCCATTCATAGCATATAAACATAACACACAACATACTTGACCTTCCGGTCACGCAATCAAACCCTTCCGGGTGAGGTATAGTGAGAAGACTCACCTCGCGGTCACTGGGAGATAGCAACTCCCGAAATCCCTTGCACTTGATCCTCCGAGCTCCAAGCTCCCTGTCTCATCATATATCCCTTTTTAGCACTTCTATCTTCCACGCTAACTGACCCTGAGAAATCACACCATTCAACTCTGGTCAACAGTCCATTGTCAGCTCGACTGGACTCGGCGAGTTCCCTGGCGACTCGGTGAGTCTGGTCGTCCTTCAATCCTCTGAGATTCCCCTTCTACTCGTCGAGTATCCTCCTTGACTCGACGAGTCACTCCTGGAGGAATCGCGGGGCCACCCCGACTCCACTCGCCGAGTCTGAAGAACAACTCGGCGAGTCCCAGTGAATCTTCAAGCTACTCGCCGAGTCCGATCATCCGACTCGGCGAGTCCACGCCATGCAGTCGATCAAACTGCTTCCTGAGATACATATTTTCCCGAAATACACACTCATGGGACTTCTGGACCTCTAATCATCCTATTACTAGGGTATAAACCTTTGTATAACAACATAGTAATCCATCAAATCACCAAAAGGGTTTCACAAACCCTAATCCCGTAACACATCAGCATAGCAGAGGATAATTCGAGTTCTTACCTGAATAATGTATCCTCTGTGTCCCCAAACTTCAGAGCTCAATCCCCTTGATCTTCCTTTGGCCAAAATCCTTCCTCTTCTTGCACTACAATCTCCTCCAAGTCACTAATGGCCTTCAAGCTTGCTCTAGATGCCACAATCGTTTAGGGTTCTCCACAATCGGCCAAAAGACGAACAATGACGACAATACAACCCTTATATACGACCCAATACGAAACGGTTAGGGTTTCTGCTGAACAGCGTCGACTCGCCGAGTCCATATCTGGACTCGTCGAGTCACGTCGCGAACCCGCGACCAAGTCTGCGACCCTACTCGGCGAGTCTGGCCCCGACTCGCCGAGTCTCCCCTTTAAAACACCCCCAAAATGCAATTTAACAATACTTTGAGATTTTGGGCTGTTACAACATCCCTTTTCATAGTTCTTGAAATTGCTTAGACACACATGTGAGCTATCTAAGAATGGGTGTATGAATCTAAGTTTCAGAAGTCCAACAGATTTCTAGAAATATGTCAGAGCTAGTGGGAGCATAAGTGTTTTGCTAATAATCATCATGTTAGTGGGAGCATGATAATTATGATTAGTGTTGCAAGTTAGAAATGTTAATTATAGAAAACAAAGTTTCAAATCATGAAGTTGCAGGGGTTGAAAAAGTCGTTTTGCTATAATTAAGGGAGAGGAAATTATACTTCATTTCAATTCTAGAAGCTTAGATTGAGATTTTAATCATCTTTAGTCAAGGACATATATATGAATTTTATGTCTGAATGGTTCGACTTAAGGAAATTCTTTATATATTGCGTTCTCAAAATTCGATTATGATTACGGCATCCCTCTTCATAGTTAAATTTTGAAAACATGGGAAATAAAAAAATATTGTAGCAAAAGACTGGTCTAGTATCATGTCTTTATGTGAGACATCATGAATCGTGTCCCATATGCTTCGGATATAGGATCGATTTCATGTGCTATAATATTCATCCTTTCTAAATTTTCCAAATGCTCAGGGCATTTAGAAGGGAAAAGTCTAGAAATGGATATGACTAAAGTGATTAAGCAATTGTCGAGGACAAATCTGAGGTTTGCCAAAGATTGGTTGCTCAGGGAAAATTGGAAGTATGATGTAAGTTGTCGGAAAGGACCGTATTGACATGTTCTGAAAAGAAGTAACTCTTGTTCGGAAGTGATAGTCAAAATGGGACTATGGAAATGTCACCATAGGTGGAAGTTATTCAATCTATGTAAGATTAGAAAACCTTAATGCAAGAAGGATGTTCAAAGCAATGTACTTTGAATATGAGACTTCCGTTCCATAGAAGTTGACCTTCTTTGGAATACTCTGTGATGACTGGTGACAAGGTTTTGGTGACTTTGTGCATAATCATTACAAGAGGAACATTGCATAAAAGTTTAAAATCTAACAGTTTTTTTAGTAAATGATAGGAATCGGGGATTCTCACATTTACAATAAGGATTTGGGATTGTGAAATGAGTATCATTGGAATCATGTCAATTGATCTACATCACAATGTAAGGATCATAGACAAACATAGTGTGCATACTTGGAGTATGGCATAACTATTGTTTAGAAAAACAAAGTGTACATGCTAGGAGCATGGGACGACTGTTGTTTTATTCAAGTCTTAAGTTGATTGTTTGAAACTTTATACAATGAATAATGTGTAACCAATATGGTGATAAATAAAAGGTGGTTCTATTTATATTCAAAAGGGTTCTGAGACCATATTGGATTCGATTATTATTGTTTTTCACTTTGCATGTTTTGACTTCCAACATAGCTAGGTTATTCTTTCCAAATGACTAAGTTATTTAAACACTCCACAGTTGTTCATATGTTGGAAGTAGGTATGAATCAAGAATGTCATGAATCGAGTTTGTAGATGGCTAAATGGGTTTAGTCATAGCAATGGTTGCTACAACATTCATGAGTGCTCACAAGTTATGAGTATTGGAATAAACCCACGCTCACTTGTATCACTTCATGGAATTTATCTTGAGTGATCGTGAGACGGTAATATCATATAAATCTTCAAACCTAGAGATATGAGTTGTTACCTATGAGTTGGTTGTGCATTGATTGCACGTAAACGCATCAGTAACTTGATGTTATAAAACGTGCCTTTGTGTACAATTCAACAAGTAGTAGAACAAGCATATGAGTCGAAGTGTATCTGTTCCTTCTAGAAATAGAAGCGATATCTGGGCCCCTCGATGATTTTGTTGTGACCTATGTACCGGCCGGTCAGATCTAAATTGATGTGTTCGATTAAGTTCTTTGTCAAACAAATCGATAATCGGGAAACAAACTACTGGACAATAAGTACGACGTTGTTCCATGTATTTGTCCGGCTGATATCATGAGAACAGAGGATTATATGATCACTTATCTAAAATGGCGCTTCATAGTTCAACAGAGTTTTCGAGAGCTACGATTGCTTGTTGGTTCCTGAAGTAACATACGCAAATATAGTTATTAGACTTATCCAAGTGGGAGTCTGTTGGAGAAGGTGTCTAAGTCTATAACTTATTTGGTACATACTTGACCCGACCCGACATGGTCCATTTGGGTTGCACTTCACCCAAACGATTTATGGACAATTTTATGAGAATTGTATACTTACGGTTTATTAATATATTATAAGTTATAATATATTAATATGAAGTCATGTTATTTAATTAGTTTTAGTCTTAAATTAATTATGAATTAATTTAGAGATTAAAAAGAAGACTGATTAAATTATGGGCTATTATATTTTATATAGTGTGGGCTAATGCTCATTTGTTAATGGGCTAAGCTAATATGAAAGTCCATGGATGATCTATGGAGCTTTTAACCCATGGATCCTTGGAAAGGAAAAGACATGGGTTATTAGGGTTTCACCCTAACCATGCACACTATATAAAGAAGCATATGATGCAAGAAATGTGACACTAGGAGTGTGAGACTTAGTGGTGGCCGATTCCACAAGAAAGTATACTACTCTCTCAAAGTTTTCCAAGTGTTTGTGGTGATTTGTGATTCCATTTCAGGCATTCACACTATTGGTGCTTGGCTCTCAAACTCCAAACAATCAACCATGATCAAAAGGTATGTATTTCTACTAATACTTTTATGATTCATAATCCTTATGTTATGCTAGTTAGGAAGAAACCTTGGAAGTTATTATTTGCATGTATTTTAGAAGAAAACATAGATCCAAGGTTTATTAGGGTTGCATGCACACTTAGGAAGTGTTAGATTGCTCAAAACCCAACAGTAGGTTCTTGCACTCGGCGAGTAGGAGCCTCAGAATGCAGATTTTCGACTTTAATTGCTGAAAATGGACTAGAAACATTACCCTAAACTGTTTTGGTACTTTAAAACTTATTTTAGATGGTGTAATGTCTTTGCTAATCCATTTACAACAACAAGTTATCAAAAGTACAAAGTTTTAAGCGTAAGTTTTGATTCATGATAGTGTTCATGTTCATGTTCTTGAACTTATGATGTTTAGATGATCATAGGAATTGTTTGTAACCTATGTGGTAGATTAATTCTTGATCATTATGTGTTTTATTGGGGACCATAACTTGTCCTCAAGTTATGGAAAACCAAAAGTCACTTTGTTTTAAAACCATTAAAAGAACACATGGGTTATAAAAATGAAGAGTCTTCATTTTTAATACTCTAATTAACTCATAAGTTACAAGAAATGAAAAGTTTTGAAAGTTTACAAAACTTGCCCTCAAGTTATGGAACAATTAAAGTCTTGATTAAAACTTTAGTTCCAACCCTTAGAATTTTAAAAGTTAAAATTCAACCCTTATACTTATAATATTATAACTTAATAATAATATATATATGTATAAGATCAAAGTCGTCTTACCGCTAGTACGCCTCATTCACGAAGCCGGTCTATAAGGTGGGTATAAGGTTGTTGCCTATAAAATGGCAACTTAATGGGTATCCACTCTCACCCACCGCTTGCTTGACTGGTGGAGGGTCGTTAGCCGAACGGGAAAGACAAAGACTTATAAATTCTCATTAAAAGTATGATGAATATTATAAAGTAACTAAATGTTTTATTAAATTCCCAATCTTAGTTACTTTAGGAAAAATGTGAATAAGGTGCTAATCCATGAAATTACACTTTACACTTTGTCTAAGTCGTTAGTGGAGCATGTGTGGTTAACCGACACACTAACTTGGACTTAACAAGGTGGGTAAAGGGTGACTTAATATTTATCATAGTATCGATGGAGCGTGTGTCGTTAACCGGCACATCGATTGAGGGGTAATTTATTAAGGGTACCAAGTAATTTGCATGGTTACTTCACACCTCGTTTTGTGATTCTCGGCATCCCAATCACAAAACTTGGAGGGCACACTCGAGATTGAAAAATGCCTTTGAAAAGTTCATTGAATCTCAATAGAATCTAGGAGTTTCTAAGAACCAGATTAAATATTTTTAATATTTCGACTTTGGTGGAAATTGGTGAATCGTCATTCACCTACCTTTCAAATATGTTATTACTTAGATTACGAGATACCTCTTCTAAGTATAATATATTGTGATTGGGTCCTAGCCTTAATACTACATTTGGGTGTTTTATTAAGGACTATTCCTATTTCTAAACTACATTTTTCTTCTTTTCAGATGTCTGCAAACACTGCTGCTTCTGGCTCTAATCCTAATGGCTCCTTTTCTGTGATGAACTTGTGTGAGAAAGTCACTTTTGATGGATCCAACTTTAATGAATGGATCAGAAACATCCGAATGATTACCCGCTACGAGGACAAAGAATACGTCCTCCATAAGGAGCTTAAGGAGATTGATGAGACAGTTGCTACTCCTCAAGAGATCGCTGACTTTAGGACACATGAAAGGGATGCCACCAAGGTGGCATGCATCATGATTGCCACTATGATAGCCAGTCTCCAAAAGTCCTACAATGACTACTATCCTTTTGAAAGATACCATCAAAGTGCACGACAAGAGAGGTATGAAATCATCTCCTCCATTATAACAACCTGAATAAAGGATGGAGAACCCATCATAGGCAACATGCAGAAAATGCAAAGATTTGTGGACCGCATGCTGAAGCTTAATGTGAACTTCCCCGAGGAGCTAGCAATAGATATTATTTTGCACTCCTTACCTTTATGTTATGATCAATTCCGCATGACATACCACATAAACAAGGAATAGGTGACTCTCAGCAAACTTCAAGGACTCTTAAAGACTGCGAAAAGTGGTCTTAAGGGTAAGGCGGTTGTTACTACTCCTACTCCTACCAACTCCGCCCCTGTCTTGGCAATCGGGAAAGGACGAGGGAAGAAGAGTAAGAGTTCTTTGAAGGGTACCAGATTTAGGACCCTTGATGGCTCTTCTTCAAGTGGAACCAAGAAAGGTTTCATCACTCCTTCTTCTGACCCAAAAGAGGCTGAATGCTTCTATTTCAATGAAAAGGCACATTGGAAGCGGAATTGCCCAAAGTACCAGCAAGATGTGAAGGATGGGAAAGTTAAACCCAACCATGCAGGTATATACACTATCTTATCTAATAACTCACCCTATTCTAACTCATGGGTCCTTGATACCGGTTGTGGTAGTCATATTTGTTCTTATTTGCAGGGACTAAGAAGAAGTGAGAATGTGGAGCAAGGAAGAATAAATTTGATCATGGGAAACAGGAAAGCTTCACCTGTCACGAAGATTGGAGTTTATACTTTATCGCTAAGTAGTGGGTTTAGTTTAGATTTGAATAAATGCCGTTATTCTCCTGAAATGGCAAGAAATATTATTTCCTTTCATGCATTGTATAAACAAGGTTTCATATTTTCATTTGATAATGAAGTTGGTTCGATTAATGCTTTCTTTAATAATGTTCTTTATTTTAAAGCAGTACCTTGTGATGGGGTGTATGAAACTGTATATGTGGTTGATAACTTAGGAAATAATGTATTGTGTGTTGATTTTGTTAATAATAATAACTTGGATAAAGCATCACTATGGCATTGTTGTCTTGGACATATAAGCAAGAAACGCATAGGCCAACTCCAAAAGGATGGAGTCTTGGAGTCATTTGACCTAAAGTCTAATGATAGTTGTGAATCATGCTTACTTGGAAAAATGACAAAGTCACCCTTCACAGGTTCTTGTGAAAGGGGTGAAGGCTTGTTGGACCTTGTACACACGGATGTGTGTGGACCATTCAAACATGCCACAAGGGATGCTAATCGTTATTATTTGACTTTTACTGATGATTACAGTAGATATGGATATGTCTACTTAATCAAGCATAAGTCAGAGACTTTCGAAAGGTTTAAGGAATTTAAATAGGAAGTCGAGAATCAATTAGGCAGGAACATTAAGATGCTTCGATCCGATCGAGGTGGTGAGTATCCTAGTTCAGAGTTCCTCAACTATCTTTGGGAATGTGGGATTGTCTCACAATTGACACCTCCCAGGACACCGCAGTTGAATGGTGTGGATAAGAGGCATAATCGAACCTTGTTGGATATGGTTCGTTCCATGATGAGTCGAGCTTCGCTACCAATCTCATTCTGGGGGTATGCCTTAGAGACTGCCGCCCATATTCTTATTGTAGTCCCTACAAAGAAAGTTTCCAAAACTCCTCACGAGATGTGGACTGGTAAAGTACCTAAACTAGACCACATCAAGATTTGGGGTTGCGAGGCTTTTGTGAGGCACGAGTCTCATGATAAGCTAGAACCCCGAAGCGAGAGGTGTATTTTCATCGGCTACCCACAAAGATCCTTTGGTTACCTTTTCTACAGACATAGTGATAATGTGGTCTTTGTAGCAAGAAGAGGAGTCTTTCGAGAGAGAGAATTTATAAGCCAAGGAGACAGTGGGAGGCAAATTGACCTTGAAGAACTTCAAGATTCAAGAGGTGAAGGAACTTCAAACCCTAGCCCTCAACCTGAGGAGGATACACCTGTAGAGCCAATTGACGAGTCTGTACCTCTGAGGCGTTCCACGAGAGTTAGGAATGCACCTGAGCATTACTATGGTTTCCATATTATTGCGGAAGGTGAGACACTTATTAGTGATGAGACACTAGTAGGTCTGGATGAACCTAACAGCTACACGGAAGCCATGGTAGGCCCTGAGTCCGCTAAATGGAAAGAGGCTATGGAAAGCGAGATACAATCAATGTATGACAATCAAGTTTGGAACATGGTTGAGAATGTACCAGGTCGTAAGACTGTAGGGTGCAAATGGATCTTCAAGAAGAAGACCGACATGGACGGTAATGTACACACTTATAAGGCTCGACTGGTTGCAAAGGGCTTCTCTCAAACTCCTGGAGTGGATTATGATGAGACTTTTTCTCCAGTAGCCAAGATTAAGTCTATTTAGGGTTATGTTAGCCATAGCTGCATTTCATGACTATGAAATATGGCAAATGGATGTCAAAACCGCTTTCCTTAATGGAAAGTTGACTGAAGATGTTTGCATGAGTTAGCCGGAAGGTTTTCTCAGGAATGAGTACTCTAATAGAGTGTGTAAGCTTGAAAAATCCATTTATGGATTAAAGTAAGCACCTCGCAGATGGAATCTTTGCTTTGATGAGAAAGTCAAGGAATTTGCCTTTTCTAGGAGTGAAGATGAATCTTGTGTGTATGTCAAGGCTAGTGGGAGTATTGTTAGCTTTTTGGTATTGTATGTGGATGACATACTACTCATAGGAAATGACATCCCAACTCTGCACGAAATTAAGTCCTGGATTGGGAAGTGTTGTTAGCTGCCTATATTCTTGGGATAAGGATTTTGAGAAACCGAAGTAAAAGACTAATTGGACTCAGTCAAAGTACCTACTTGGACAAGGTGTTGAAGAGATTCAGCATGCAAAAATCCAAGAAAGGAGAGTTACTCATCCAGAGTAACGCCAGATTGAGTAAGACACAAAGCTCAAGTACCGAGGCTGAGATAGCAGAAATGAGTCAAGTACCTTATGCTTCAGCAGTAGGCTCGATCATGTATGCTATGACGTGTACTTGACCTGATGTAGCCTTTGCCTTGAGCATGGTTAGCAGGTATTAGGGGAATCCTGGCAAGGCAAACTGGACTGCGGTAAAGAATATCCTCAAGTACCTACGGAGGACTAAGGACTGGGTCCTTACCCTCGGCGGGAGTGATGACTTGAGAGTTGTAGGGTATAGTGATGCTAGCTTCCAGACTGATAGGGATAATTTCCGCTCTCAGTCGGGCTGGGTCTTTACCTTAAACGGAGGAGCAATCACTTGGAAGAGTTCCAAGTAGGAGACAGTGGCTGATTCCACTTGTGAATCAGAGTATATAGCAGCGAGTGAGGCAACAAAGGAGGCAATATAGATGAAGAACTTCATTGGAAACCTTGGAGTTGTATCAGCTATAAAGGAGCCTATGGAAATTTTCTTTGATAGTGAAAGTGTTGTTGCCTTAGCCAAGGAACCAAAGGATCACGGGAGATCCAGACACATCGATAGAAAATATCATTTTATTAGACATCCATAGAAGAAGGAATCCTCGTGGAAAAGAGGGTATCATCGAATGAGAACCCAGTAGATCCCCTCACGAAGGGACTGAGTAGGGTTAAGCATCTCCAGCATGCTCGGAGCATAGGGCTGAAGGATGATATGAGTTTTAGTAGTTAGATGAATTATGAAATTTGTAAAGTGAAATTGACAATCGATGATGAATAAAAGTTGTGTTTATTTATGAGTAAAGTGTTACTATCTTTTGTCAATCGTTTACTATAATTTCTTTTACATGTTTTGACTTCCAGAATAGTATGTTATGGTTTCACATATTATTCAAACTTTCCACAGTCAGTCATATGTTGGAAGTAGATATGAAGTAAGACTGTCATGAAGTTGGTTGTAGGTGTCAGGATATAAGACAACACTTCATGAGTGGTCATAAGTTCTGAGTATTGGAATCAACCCACGCTCACTGGAATCACTTCATGGAATTTTATCTCAATTGATTGTGAGACGGTAATATCATATAAGTCTTCAAACCTAGAGATATGATTTGTTGCCTATGAATTGGTTATGCATTGATTGTACGAAAACGCATTGGTAACTCGATGTTATAAAACGTGCTTTTGTGTATAATTCAACTAGTAGTAGAATAAACATATGAGTCGAAGTTTACATGTTCCTTCTTGGATTAGAAGATGATATGTTGGGTCAAAAATATGGTTTATACTTTTCTTTTCTAGGAAAATATATTTTTATGTAATGTTGTATGTGTTTGCGGTTTGTGTGTACACGGCCGCACACCCTGTGTATGGCCGTACACAGGGTGTGTGGCTGCACACATGTGTATGGATGGAGGTCCACATAAATAGACAAACTCATGTGGGAGTGTACGGTAAGAAGAGGCTAGAGAAGAGAGAGAAAGTTAGAGAGAAGAAGTGTGTGTGAGAGAGAATCTATTGTAAGGAGCATCACTCAATTTCATTAATACATCATAGATTCATCTTTAATCTTCTTCTTCTTCTCTTCTATTTGATCTGACATCATCCAACTGATTGGGATTCCGCACCATCAATTGGATCTGATTGATACACAAGCAATTTTGGGGACTTACAATTGGTATCAGAGCTTGGTTGTATCAATCAATTTTTTCAGATCTGGAGCTTATTTGATCTTATTTTGAAAAGATAATAGCATTTTTGGATAGATCTCGCAAAAATAAGGGGGGTTACTTCTTTGCATTTTTCATAAAAACGAGATTTTGATCGAGTTTTGGAGCAAAAAAGGGTGAAAAACGTCGTTTTTTTTTTCGCGAATCTGTTGAAGGTGTGCGGCTCGGAGTATACAGCTCTGTGTGCGGCCTCGGTGTGTGCGGCCCCGGTGTATGCGGCTCGGTCTTGGTGTGCGGTCCTCGTCCTCGCATCGCAGCAGCCGTGCCTCGCCTCGGATCCTCGGCCTCGCTTCATCCTCGCATTAGCGCTTCTCAATAAAAAATACCAACGCGTTTTGAGGTTGCTGGGGATCGAACAAGGGACTTCTTGGTCATCGTTACAGATCCTTAACCAACTCGTCTAGGTGGCTCTTTGCTTCATTCTTCCGAAATTTGAAATATAACTCGTCCTTTTCGAACCTAATTTCGCATTTTTGACAAAATCAGCCCAAAAATCAATTCCTTTTATTTTTAAAATCCTTTTTCAACCCAAAAATTTTAGTTTTTAAATTTTAACTTTTATTTTTTATTTTTTACTTAAAATTTTGACTTTGACTTTTAAAAGGTTGACCTTTGACTTTAAATTTTGACTTTCTCATTTGACTTTTAATTTTTCAAATTTGGCTTTCGGGTTGACTTTTAAGTTTGACTTTTCAAGTTTGACTTTTGAGTTTGACTTTTTATATTTGACTTTTAAGGTTGACTTTCTCGGTTTTTAAGTCAAAGGGCAATTAAAAAAAATATAAAAATATATTAAAAAAAAATTAAAAAAAAAATGAGTTCCACATCAATTCCGGTAAATGAAGTTTCATGTACTCCATCTTGTAAAGCTACGATTAAATTCCTTCGCAAACAAATTGATTTGCTAAAAGCGAAAATGAGGACCTTAAATATGAAGGCTATAATCTAAGGAAAGGTCAGAAACCTTTAAAAGTACAATTAGAGGCCAAGACTAAGGACTTTAGGAAATTACAAGAAAATTACAGCAACAAGTGTGAAAATTATGATCACATTAAATGCAAACTTGCTGCTGTAATTGAAGAACTTGATACTTTGAAAATAAAGTGTGGAAAAATAGATGTTAGTTTCAAAAATTACACTGCGTCAAGTAAGACAGTCGAGTCCTTATTTGAAAATCAATTGAAATTGAAAGATAATCAAAACAAGGGTCTAGGGTATGATAGTGTTCCTCCCCCTTTCAATCAGAACTATATATCCATACCTTTGACTCAGGAAGAGATTGACCAAGAACCATTTATGGTATACGGTAAACCAGTTGTTGAACATCCAACTAAGAGTGTTGAGCTGAACGATACTAATGCTTAGACTTCATGTGCAGGTAAAGTAGCAGAGGATGAGAACAAGGAGAACACCATCGAACAAACCAACATCTCCTTGAACTATGAATATGTTGCTTCGAACTCAACTGCTTCTGATCAACCTGCTGTTGGTAAATACAGGCCACCATTTCAAGCTAAGCAGTGTGCCTGTTGCAACTGTGCGTGTGGGAACAATAAAAAACGAGGCAAGGATACGCCACGAGGGACTGGAAGAAACAACTCCAAAGTGAAGAAAAAGACATGTTTTCACTATTGAACACCTGGACACATTGCCAGAAATTGTCCAAACCCCGCATACATTCCCTACTACGCACAAGGCTGGCAGAACGCGCCAAGAGGGAGATATTTCAAAAGAAACCCTTCGAGGCCACATTCAGACAATAGCGACTGGAATGCCACGAAGGCCAAGAATCAAACCCACAAGGACAAGAATCAAACTCCTAAGAACAAGAAGGGAAAGTCGGCCATGAAGTCAAATCCAAGAGATGCTCCCGTGAAGCAAAAATCAAAGTCATCTCAACGGCCGACATCAAGATCAAAAGGAAGTACTGAGCCACCCATCAGATCAAAAAAGAAATAGGTTAAACCCAACTACAAATGGGTTCCAAAGGCTCACTCTCCCAAATCTTCTAACGCTTCTAATATTTTTACATCTTTTGTTGGTGATAAACAGGACATGTCATGGGAGAGAGTACCGTCCAAGGATGATAAAGGTTGACCCAGTTTCAAAATGGACTGGGTTCCAAAGACCAACTGATCCCGCTCTGTGCTGGAGCAGCTATGGAGGCATATCATCAGACTTCGGTTTGTTGATAGTGGTTGCTCCAGGCACATGATAGGAGGCATCTCTCAACTGTACAACACTCAGAACATTGTTTGAGAGTATGTGTCATTGCGGGAAAGGAAGAAAGGAAGTGATCACTCATGGGGTTTGTGCTTAATGACATAAAGAATTTTCGGATTTTTTCTTAGATTACGCGTGCTGTTCTCAGACGTTCTAGATGCAAATTCAATCGGTGACTTACAGTTTGAGTTTTCTTCTCTATACTCCTGAGTTTTTCTTAAGCTGATTCGCTTTAAAGACAAATTTTTGTTTTAGGATAGTTTAAATTTGCGCATTTACTTTCGTTTCTCTCCTATGCACAAATTTAGGGGGAGAAATAAAAACAAAACAAAAATTTAAAATTTAAAAAAAATTAGAAAATCAAAATAATAATATGTTGGTTATGGAATGTGCTTGAGGGAGATGTTTTGGGAAGTGAGTGATAACGAGCAATCTGAGTCAGTGTAACGTACCCAAAGTTGAAGGGTCTATGCTCTGGTTTGATGCGTCGATAGGCACGAAGAATTTAACAGACTTGACTAGGTGCAGATGAACTTAACGAATCTATAGACTTGACAAGTCTTGACCTAGTTAGATCCGTTTAGCCTGACAATACGATGCTTGGATAGGTTGAGCAGGTAGATATATATGGGAATCTACACGTCACATTAAATGAACCCGTATCTGGAACCGTGATTTAACTTTTCCTCCATGTGCGGATTCTGTCCTTAATTCCGGTATTGATGGGGCAACTGGTAAATTCCGATAAATTAGGTCTGTAGAAAATCATTTTCTTTCTTTCTGTCTATTAGTCATACGTTACCTCCTCTGCGTGATTGCAAGAGATCCGACCTGGACTGTAACATACGCGACTCTATTTCTCTACATATTATACATATACATATATAAAATTCCTCTTATCTGTTAGCCATATGTTGTCTCCTTTGCGTGACTAACAATCCGACGTGGTACACAACATATGCACTATAAGTGATAATACTCTGAATCTATCTTCTCCCCTAATGATGGTCTGCTCATCCGATGTAAGGAGTACTTTGGAAGTCCTTGATTACCGAGGCATATCTGGAAGCAGGAAACATGTTCCAATACAATTAAAATTGAACACTCAAAGATTGTCTATAGATCTCGCTGCTCAATTTAGGTGGACAACAATATCCCTGGTCGTCGTTAGCTGAATGGTCCTTAAGATATAGTATCTAGAAACTTAGGATCAGATATAATATCCAGGAACTCAGGATCACATTTTCTTGTTACTTATAGTATGTCCTAATTTTGTCACAATTTTTCGTGTTTAAGTGGACAACAATATCGGCGATCGACCAGACAAAGACGTGAAGATAAAAGGTACCGACAAGCGGATAAAGGCTGTCTAAAAACTTTAATCCCAAATCATTCTTAAAGTTAGATATCATTTTATTTTTATTAAATTTGTTCATAGTTTTCCTATATGCACAAATTTTAGGGGGAGAATTAAAAATAATCAAAAAATCAAACAAAGACCAGAAAATTAGATATCCAAAAAAAAAATAGTGTAATTTCTTGTTCAGAAAAATCAAAAAAATCCAAAAATATTTTTGTTTCTGTTTTTATTTTTCCAGAAAATATCAAAAATCCAAAAATATTTTTTTTGTGTGCTAATTTTTCTTTTAGTTTTGTTTTGTCTTGAAAAGTGATTTCAGGCGTAGATGAGACTCGTGGAGACTGTATTGAAGAATTTCTGAGCCAAGGCTTCATCTGTGAGCATCGAAGAATTTTCATTCAAAGGAGCAAGAAATGAAGACTATTCTTCCATCATTCAATCTTTCAGCCTCAGAAGCAAGGTGAAGCTGTTCTTGAAGATTATGTGACAGATTGCATTGAAGCCTCCTCAATCAATTTGCTGCTATCTATGAACCTGCTGAAGTGATCCAGAAGATTATTTCTCTCTGATGTTCTCCCTGAAGATTCTCAAGCTGAAAGCGCTATCTTTCAAGAATCAGTACATCAAGCCTCCTCACCCAATGTGCGTTTAGAGTCAAATCCTAAAGAAAAGCCCAACCGCTCGAGATTAAGTCATTCATGAAGATTCATCAAGTTCATCTTGAAGCTGTGAAGAAATCAACGATTAATGCTGAAGCCAAGCTCCCAATGAAGATTAACAAGAAAAAGCCAGCTACTTTTTAAGGGGAGTTTGTTGGGCCATTTAGAAAAGAAAGCTATAAACCAAGGGGGAGATTGTTGGGTCAAAAATATGGTTTATATTTTGCTTTTCTAGGAAAATATATTTTTATGTAATGTTGTATGTGTTTGACGTTTGTGTGTACGGCCGTACACGTGTGTACGGCCGCACACCCTGTGTACGGCCGTACATAGGGTGTGTGGCTGTACACATGAGTATGGCTGGAGGTCCATATAAATAGAGAAATGCATGTGGGAGTGTACGGTAAGAAGAGGCTAGAGAAGGGAGAGAAAGTTAGAGAGAAGAAGTGTGTGTGAGAGAGAATCTATTGTAAGGAGCATCACTCAATTTCATTAATACATCATAGATTCATCTTAAATTTTCTTCTCCTTCTCTTCTATTTGATCTGAAATCATCCAATTGATTGGGATTCCGCACCATCAATTGGATCTGATTGATACACAAGAAATTTTGGGGACTTACATGATATCTGGGCCCCTCGATGGTTTTGTTTTGACCTATGTACCGGGCCCGGTCAAAACTAAGTTGATGTGTTCAATTAAGTTCTTTGTCAAACAAATCGAAAATCGGGAAACAAACTGCTGGACAATAAGCAAGACATTGTTCCATGTAATTGTCCGGCTGATATCTAGAACAGAGGATTATATGATCACTTATCTTAAATGGCGTATCAACATCTTCTCAGTTCCGAGAGACCTTGAAAGAGCTACGATTGCCGATCGGTTCCTGAAGTACTGCAGTTATAGTTATTAGACTTATCCAAGTGGGAGACTGCTGGATAAGGTGTCTAAGTCCATAACTATTTCTGGTAAATACTTGAACCAACCCGGCATGGTCCATTTGGGTTGCATGGCACCATGCAATTGAATAAACTAAATGAGAGAAATAACACATATGGTTTATTAATATATTATAAGTTCTAATATATTAATAATATTGTTTAATTAGTTTTGATCAAGAATTAATTTAGAATTAATTCAGTGATCAAAAGATAACTAATTAGATATATGGGTAGATTATGTAAATCTTCCATATCTTATATAGTGGGCTAAGAGGTTCCATGGATTGTCAAGTTGGGTTTCACCCATACGATGCTCCATGGAGTTAACCCATGGATCAAGAAATGAAGAGTCATGGAACATTATGGTTTACCTAATGTCACACACTATATAAGTAATGTAACTCTCCCCAAAATCAGCTATACTAAGAAACAAGAGGGCTTGGCCGATTTTGCATGTGTTAGAGTATTCTCTCAAGTTTATTCTTTGCATTTGGTGTTGTGTGAAGCATTTGAGGCATCACACTTGAGGTTCTAGGCTCACAAGGTTTCAAGGAACACTTACAACAACAAGGTATGTAGTTCTATCTACTATTCAAGTTAATATTGTTCCCCATGTATGCTAGATAGGATCATAGCCTTGGAAATCAACTTTGCTTGATAATTAGACAAACATAGATCCAAGGTTATTAGGGTTGCATGTACACTTAGGAAGTGCTAGAATGCTCAAAACCCATCACTAACAAGGTTCGGTTGACCCAACCTTCTTTCGAAAGAGAGAGGATAACCACCTTATGATAGTCCAAATTTATGTTGGTGACATCATCTTCGGCTCCACGAATCCCAGCTTAACAGCTGAATTCAGGAAGTTGATGAAAACTAAATTTGAGATGAGCTTAATGGGTCCAATTAACTTTTTCCTTGGCTTAAACATTAGACAGGGACCCGAAGGCATTTTTATCAATCAGGAAGCATACACCAAGACACTATTAGCTAAGTTTGGTATGATGGGAGACTCCAAAGTTAAAGTTCCAATGGCTTTTGGGACAAAGCTTACACCCTCACTAAAGAAGCCAGCCGCTAACATGACGCTCTATCGTCAAATGATTGAGTCTCTAATGTATCTCACGGCTAGTAGACCTGACATCATGTTTTCAGTCTGTTACTATGCCAGATTCCAAGCTAACCCACGCGAACCTCATTTGCAAGCTGTGAAAACATCTTTCGCTATCTGAAGTGAACCTTCTCTCTCGGTCTGTGGTATCCAGCCAACTCAGGATTCTTTGTCCAAGCATTCTCAAAAGCCGACTTAGGCGGTTGTGAATTAGATCGCAAAATCACCACTAGAGGATGCCAATTTCTCGATGGTAAATTGGTTAGCTAGAAATCAAAGAAACAAACTTGTGTTTCTCTCTCCACTACATAAGCTGAATACATCGCTACAGCATCATGCACATCTCAGGTTGTATGGATACAAAGTCAGCTTAGAGACTACGGGCTGAACATGAAGAAAATCCCACTATATTGAGACTCTGAAAGTGCAATTAGGATTTGTCACAACCTAGTGTAACACTCGAAGACTAAACATATAGCACTGAGGTATCACTTTATGAAGGATCACGTGGAAGATGGCAACATGGAAATTCATTTCGTATGGACGACTGATCAACTAGCAGATATATTCACTAAGGCTATACCTGAAGCAAGCTTTAACAAGATTTTGAAAGTGCTAGGAATGATGGAAGAAGAATCAGTACCAAAATCGCCTCCGCTTCAATAAAGGTAGGAAGCGAAATAAAGCGAACTGAAATGAACTAAACGCTCGGTCTATTTCGGGTTCGGTCTATTTTGGGTGAAGCTCGACCAAGAACCGAAATGAACCGAACGTTCGGTCTATTTTGGGTACGGTCCTTCTGAACTTGTTCGCTTCTTTTTCTTATCAAGGCATTTTGATTGTATGTACACTCTTTTAAATACTTCCTTTTACATTCATAAAACCCAAAAATATTTTTTCTTTTTTGTTCAAATAAATAATTTTTCACAAAATACAAAAATATTTTTTGTTTTAATTTATTGATTTCTTTTGCATAAGTGTTACTCTCGATGATGAAGATCCAGAAGGTATAATTTCTTTCCTATACACATTCTACATGTCCCTAGAAGCATGCTGCTGCATGTTGATTAAAGCCTCGACAGATTTTGAGTGAAGCCTTAATAACATGATACATACCAATCATATTTTCCCAAGCTAGGCTGCTATATTCACTCTAATCATGAGCTACCTCACTCTACTCATATTGAGCATATAGTTTTCTACTTACTCCTTCTTTTATAGCTGAGGTACATTTGTTTCTTATACCACCTCCATCATTTTTCTCCATTATACTTCATCTCACCAATATAACCCTTGAGACTCTTAGCATTTACCACTGAGGTTTATGGTTATACAAAATTATGTGTTAATGATCTTAGTTTCGTGTCACTATGTACTAAGTGAAACCCACCATTCAATACCATTAATGCATTGACGGTACATGAACCATATGTTACAAATGAAATCTCTTTTTACTTTGAGTGATTCTTCTGAAAATTTCTATTACCAATAATTTTTCTTCCCCAAGGGTCCAGTTAATTTTTTTTTTTGAGATTTCTCACCAATCCAATAGTCAATAAAAATCCTTCCTACCTACTTGTTCAACAGATCTCATTGATCTCACAAGTACTTCATTCAGTTTTGGTCTTATATCAAGTATCGAAATTATGAATTGAAGCGAAAGCCACCCTTTAGAAGCTTTAATTAAAAAGATGACTTTCAATACTTCTTAACAAGTACTTGATCGTTATTTAATGGGAAGCCACACAAGCACTTCAAAGTCTCTCTTGACTTTGAAGGAAGCGATTTCTGCCCAGAATCAGTTGCTTTATGTCTTTTTAAGACATCACAAATAATCACAAAGAGTTTGCTTTATTTCTTTATCTTTTACACTCTATGCACGAAAATTTCTGATTTTCCAAACTCTTGTTCTATTAATGGTGCTCTAATTGTTCCAGCTTCGTTTCTTCAACTATTACAATGCTCGATAAAGTTAAAAAGCAATGAAGGTTCATGTGAAATATGGGGTGACGATTGGGATAACGTTAAGGCTGACTCAGCTGTTATCCAATCGTTTCGACGATTTGAAAAAGCACTTTTTATGAAATGGCGTGTAAAAAGGAAACGTCCTTTCTCTTTCCTGCATCATCATCGGGTATGCCAACTGTTCATCCATCAAATCAGGTGCAATTTTCAAATAAGTCCAATATATCAACCGGATTTTTCTCTCTCCTACTAGTACGTATAAAAGGATCCGGCACGCTCCACTTTACCCTTTTATCACTTACAAAACTCTCTCAAAGAACAAAGGCGAATCATCTTACTCTTCATCTTCTTCTCCAAGCTACTACAATGGCAGACTCCTCTTCAGTTCATGATACCTCTGCTCATCACACCCTCCTCACCATCAAACCTCAACAAAACCTGATCATCAATCTCACTCCCTTCATCTATGAACCCTAAATGGTGTATGTTGTCGAGTGTCTCAAATACTCGCCTCTTGTCGATGCTTTGTCTAAGGTCGAAGTTGTTCCCATGTCCTGCCTCTCACTCATCTACTCCACTGCTCACTACGACAAAGTTGTTGAGAGGATTGACTTTGAAATCCACAACGAGAAGACTTCCATCTCCAAGCACCGCTTTTGTGCCCTAATTGGTCTCTCTCAAGAACCAACCTTGGTAAACCCTAAATCGATCACCACTGGTCAACTGTTCTCAATGTTTTATCAAATGGGGTATACTGAAACCCTAACCACCATCACCAAGTTCAAGAAGTCCTGCCTTCCTCCTCAATGGAATGGCCTATTTACTCTACTGTTCAAAGGACTCTCTGAGCGAAGCGTCGGCTCAAATGGAGCAAGCAAGTCATTTATCACTATGCTTTATAGTTTATATCATGGGATAGATTTGGACTATGGGTCCATCATCTGGCAACAACTGGTCCAAAGCTTGTATTCTTCCTCTAGACACTCAGAAATCTCATGTGCCAGGTACTGGTCCATCATTACTAAGTGGGCAATGGATCATCTTCACGTTCCAATCATGGCGGATTCTCTTCTCTCCTCCATCGCCACCTTTCACACAACCAAGATAATCGTCATGGATCCCACCAAGTACTCCTTCATTGGATCCATTCCTGATACTATGCTTGCCTGTGTGTCTACAACAAGTAATTTTCTGCAACAACACAGGAAGATTCCTATTTCGGGTCCAAGGGAGCTCACGCCAGCCATGGTTCACTCCATTGAAGAGCCTGACAAGCCAGCGAAGAGGGGAATGAAAACTGAGACTCAGAAGGAGGCAAAGGTTGCTAAACCAACTAAGGGGCAAACCCCTAAGAAGCGAAAGTCTGACAAGGCTGCTCCGTCACAGCCTCAACCAAAGAAGCAGAAGAAGCCATCTCGGAGACTCATACTCCAATCTTCAAGCGATTCAGACTCAGAGTATGTTCCTCCCAAATATAAATCTGCTCCTCCTTCGGAATCTAAAAGAGAGAGCTCTGATGATGAGGCTTCGGGTGGTGGTGACACCCCGCCTCGCTCGCCTACCCTAGAAATACCAGTTCGCTCCCTACCTCCTTCTCCTCCACCTGTTACCATCCCAATATCCATCCCTCGAATATTTCCTATCCCTACATCTCAATTAGGACCAGGATCGTCAATAAAAAAAATTAAGCTTATAAAAACTAAAAAACCTTCACTCACGTGGCTATAATTGCAAAGTGCATACTTTAAGGTTACACATGAGTGAGGTTGCATGGGCTTAGGATTTATGATTTCGCTTTAGGCTATTTTCCTCATTTGGATGTGGGCATGGAGTGAAGCTACATATCCAACAGTCCATTCAATCTCAATTATATTTAAATCGTATACACTAGGTAATTATATGAGGACTCGGTGTAGGTCTTATCGTAAAAATTTCTCTTTACATTCAAATTTTATATATAATTCTCTTATCACTATTCTCGATCAGACAAAATGGCAGGATTTCATATCCTCGGGGATCCCTACTACCCAAACCAAGGCAATGGAGGTTGGATTGAGGAGGATCCATAAGAGGATCCCGAAGAGGTTTCCGAGGAAGATCCAGAAGAGGATCCCGAAGAAGAGGAAGAGGAAGAGGATGATGAGGGCACTGACTCAGAAACCGAGGTCTACAATCCTCCCTAGAAGGCACCAAACCCCCGATGGAACTTTCAGGGTCCGACGCCCCTCTACGCCGTAGATCTGAAACGATGGAGCAAGGAACAAGGACAACGTCCACCCTACGACATGGGACAAGGCAATTATATCCTCAGTAAGGGAGGTTCGGCTGATAGAGCACTCCATGTCATGGTTCGTTGCATTGCCAATCAAGGCGATCAAGCAAGGGTATACGCCAACCAAATCATGGACGTTGATGTCACTACCCAAATCACGGCGGTACGTCTTCGTCGCCTAGACGAAGAACATGATCGAACCATAGAGCACACATTTTCCCTTCAGAAGGACATTACCGATGCTAGAGCTGAGCTAAGGGAGTTCCAGAAAAACCAAGCCGCAATGGAGAGGCGCATCATCGAGGCTGAACGTCAAGTAGCTCGAGCTTGGATTTCCACAACAACATACCATGGTCCGCAGCTTACCACTTGCTGGGAGTAGAGCGCGTACTTCTTATGTTATGTATAGACTTATCGAGTGAGCGTTAGTGCTACTCTTTCCTTTATGTATGTAAACCTGACGGATTGTGAGTACACAATTTGAGGGCCTGAATGTTGTCAAATTTTCCCATTTTCATTGATGTACTCTAGACCTGTGTTAAGGTCAAATTTTCCTGATCGATGTATCGAATATTAATATCAATGACATTGACACGCATTTATTATTTCATTAAGTTCTTAAAATACTAAGGAAATCATGTACTTATTATTGTAAGTTTCCATTTCACAATTAACTTACAAATTCGGTAATGTTCAGAACATAACGCATATAATACTAAGACTTTCCATAATCATTTCTGAAGACTTATCAAGAATTCATCGTTTATCTTATGGCAGAATCATGCCGCCAGGAAGGAATCCCCGACGCTTCAATAATACAAGAACACCAACACCACCTCCACCATCACCCATATCAATGGAAAATGCGATTTTCCAGGTTGCCATAACAACTGTTGTTACATCAGCGATGGCCCAAATGAGTAACAACGGGTCGGGAGGAGGAATAAATAGCTCTACTAATGGCCAACACCAAGGTCCTTATGGGGAATGCACTTACAAGGGCTTCACCAACAACAATCCCATATCCTTTAATGGGACTGGAGGAGTTATGGTTATATCCCAATGGATAGAGAAAACGGAAGTAGTATTCGAGATCTGCTCATGCCAAGATGGGAGCAAAGTAAAATTTTATTGCCTGTACTTTCTCCGAACGAGCCCTAACGTGGTGGAATGGCCACGTCAAGTCACTAACTATGGTTGTGGCTAACTCCATGGGATGGGAAAACCTGAAACAAATGCTCATGCAAGAGTATTGCCCGAGAGGAGAAGTATAGAAGCTCAAACAAGAGCTTTGGGGCCTTAGAATGGTAGGCTCGGACATCACAACCTATACCAATAGGATCAGTGACTTGGCAATACTTTGCCCGTGAATGGTTTCTCTAGAGAGCAAGAAGATCGATAGATATATCTGGGGACTGTGACCCCAGATTCAAGGAAGTGTACTAGCTTCCAAGCCAGTTACTTTTGATAGTGCCAAACAACCGGCATAGTCCCTCTTTGACCATGGTGTCTACCAAGGATTCATGACTGCAGTTCCGAAGCAACCCATATAGAGCAACAACAACAACAACCATACCAACAACAACAAAAAGAAGAAGTTTTGGAACAAAAGGAAAGGTCAATCTTCGCAAGAACCTTCCAAGAATTATCAGATAGTGGCAGTTCATGTCGCTACTTCTCCCACCGCTGATCCTGTCACCCCTACACCAGCAAAGCTACCGAAGTGCAACAAATGAAATTACCTTCACAACGGAAATTGTCGGGTGATGCATTGTAATAACTGCAACAGGAAAGGACACACTGCCCGTTTCTGTAAGGCACCGGCACAACCAATCACCCAAGTTCCTGGAGTCGAGGTGGGCTAGGCGTGTTAAGGGTGTGGCGAAGCTGGGTACTACAAGAGAGATTGAACTAAGTCAAGGAATGCTAGCAGTATAGGAAGAGTGATGGCAATAGGGCAGACGAAGCAATAGCTGATCCCACGGTGGTTACGGGTACGTTTCTTCTCAATAGCACTTATGCATGCATACTTTTTGATTGTGGTGCAGACAGGAGTTTCTTGAGCAATGAATTCATACACTTACTTAAGCAAAAACCCGAATCACTTAATAAGATATTTATAGTAGAAATGGCAAACGGTAAAACAGAAATAACAAACGATATGTACATAGGCTGGATGCTAGATTTAAATGAGCACTCGTTCCAAATCGATCTAATTCTAATCACTATAAGAAGCTTTGATGTCATCATCGGTATGGATTGGTTAAGCCTTCACCATGCCGATATACTTTGTCACGAAAGGACAGTTCGCCGTAGTTTACCAAATGGCGAAATTGTTATTATTTATGGTGATAACCCAATACAAATTTACAAATCATCTTTTGCGTCAAAGCCCTAAAATACATGCACAAAGAATACCATGCTTTCCTAGCACACGTGGTAGATAAGGAAAAAGAAATGAAAGATATCAAAGACATTCCAGAAGTATGCGATTTCCCCAACGTCTTCTCTGAGGATCTTCCAGGAGTTCCACCACAACGTCAAGCTGAGTTCAGAATAGACTTGATTCCCGGAGCTACCCCAGTAGCAAAATTGTAGTATCGTCTAGCCCCGGCAGAGATGCAGGAAATATCCAGCCAACTAAACGAGCTACTCAATAAAGGATTCATCAGGTCGAGCTTCTCACCTTGGGGAGCACCAGTCCTATACGTAAAGAAGAAGGATGGATCTTTCTGCATGTGCATCGACTACTGAGAACTAAACAAGCTCACGATCAAGAACCGATATCCCCTACCGCGCATAGACGATCTGTTCAACCAACTCCAAGGAGCAAGGTAATTCTCAAAGGACGATTTAAGATCCGGGTATCATCAACTGCAAGTCCTAGAAGGAGATGTTCCCAAGACGACCTTCCGAACTCGTTATGGTCACTACAAGTTTGTAGTGTTGCCCTTTCGATTAACAAATGCATCGGCGGTGTTCATGGACTTAATGAACCGAGTATGTCGTTCTTTCCTAGACAAATTTGTAATCGTGTTCATAGATAATATACTCATCTACTCGAAGAGTGAAGAAGAACATAGTCAACTCCTCCAACAGATCTTGGAAACATTAAGGACAGAGAAATTATACGCAAAAATTTCAAAGTGCGAATTTTGGATTAAAAAAGTAGATTTCCTTGGTCATGTGGTCAGCAAAGAAGGGATACACGTGGACCCTTCCAAAATCAAGGCAATCGAGAACTGGTTAGCTCCAAGAACTCCAACGGAAATCCGACAATTCTTAGGCCTTGCTGGCTATTACTGAAGATTCATAAAAAACTTCTCAAAGATTGCCAAACCACTTACCGCCCTGAGTCAGAAGGTTGTAACCTACAACTAGGTAGAAAATCAAGATGCTACGTTCCAAACACTAAAACAAGCCCTATGTAGCGCACCTATATTATCTCTGTCAGAAGGAACAAAAGACTTTGTGGTCTACTGCAACGCATCAAACCAAGGTCTAGGATGTGTTCTAATGCAACGTGGAAAGATCATCGCATATACCTCAAGACAATTCAAGATGCACGAAGTCAGCTACACTACCCACGACCTGGAACTAGGAGTAATCGATTTCTCCCTAACGATCCGGAGGCACTATCTCTATGGCATGACATGCACAATCTTCACCGATCATAAGAGTCTTCAGCACATTCTCAACCAAAAAGAACTCAACATGAGACAGAGACGATGGGTTGAACTACTGAGCAATTATGAATGCGAGATTCGTTATCATCCTGGAAAATCTAATGTAGTAGCTGATGCTCTCAATCGAAAGGAATACTCGGGCCACCGAGTGAAGTCCTTAACCATGAAGATCCATTCACACCTGTCCACACAAATCAAGGAAGCTCAAATGGAAGCCTTGAAAACATAAAATGTAGCTGGCGAAGCCTTACGAGGAATGGATAAGAATCTTGAAGTCAAGAGTGACGGAGTTCGTTACTTTATGAATCGAATCTGGACACCGAAGTTTGGTGGATTCAGAGACATTGTCATGAATGAGGCTCTTAAGACTCGATGCTCCGTGCATCCCGATTCTAACAAGATGTATATGGATCCCAAGAAATTGTATTGGTGGCCGAACATGAAAATCGAAATTGCTGCCTATGTAGGCAAGTGTCTGACTTGTGCCAAAGTCAAAATAGAGTACTAAAATCCCTTGGGATTGTTACAACAACCTGCAATACCCGAGTGGAAGTGGGAGCAGATAACTGGATTTCATAACGAAGTTACCCAAAACGGCGGGCGGACTTGACACCATCTAGGTGATCGTCGATAGATTAACCAAATCAGCACACTTCCTACCAATAAAGGAAACTAACACTATGGAGAAACTAGCTTGAACATACATCAGAGAGATTGTGCGATGACATGGTGTACCAATATCCATTATCTTTGACAAAGATAGTAGATTCACCTCACAGTTCTGGCAGTCACTACAAAAATCTATAGGGACGAGACTAGACATGAGTACCGCTTACCATCCACAACCCAACAGTCAGAGTGAAACGACCATTCAAACCTTGGAAGATATGCTAAGAGCTTGTGTGATCAATTTTGGTAAGGCATGGGATACCCATTTACCACTAGTCGAGTTCTCATATAATAATAGCCATCACACCAGCATCCAGGTTGCTCCATTCGAAGCCCTCTACGATTGCAAGTGCAGATCACCTCTGTGTTGGGTTGTAGTGGGTAACACACAACTAGCTAGAGGACAAATACCCGACAGCACTCTCACAGGCCTGAAAATTATAAAAGAAACGACCGAAAGGATTGTCCAAATTCGGGAACGACTAAAAGCTTCAAGAGAAAGACAAAAGAGTTATGCGGACAAAAGACGGAAGCCTTTGGAATTTCAGGTTAAGGACCGAGTGCTATTGTTTGACATCCCGAAATTTAGGGTGAAATCTGTAAACTGTCAGATCACCGCGAACCTTTTCGTATCTCGACGGATCAAATTTTAATTCATATTATTGTAAAAGACCAATTAGGCGCGAAACTTTAAACGTAAATTCTCAGAGTTATACAATTAAAAAAAATTATACGTTTGGGTTTTTAGAATCCTAGAATAAAAATCTATCGATCGAAACCATCAAAAAATTTCTTGACATAGAGAATTTGACATGTGAAACGATATCCGTTTTAAGACTTAATGAGATTTTACACTTTGATAATAATAATAATAATAATAATAATAATAATAATAATAATAATAAATAAATATATGCACATTAGTATATATATATATATATATATATATATATATATATATATATATATATATATATATGTCTAGGGGCAGATTTTTAATAGGCTGGGACTGGAAAAATCCGTTAAAAATTCATAACTTCTTCATCCGATATCTGTTTTCATCTGTCTTTCACTGTTGTACTAATATTGTTGAGATCTCCGATTCTCATTTAGGTTGTGTCGGCTAAAAATCACTCGATCTTTATTTCGAGTTTTTAGCTGTCTACCGTTATATCCGAAACTTCGAAAAATCATAACTTCCACATACAAAGTCAGTTTTGTACGTTCTTTTTATGTATGCTTACGGTTTAATGATATCTACAACTTTCATTTAGATACCTAAGGCTAAAAAATATTTTATTGGAATTTCGGATTTTATGCTTAACAATGTTTTCCCGGTTTTGACACGGATCTTTGATCGGTCATGACTTCTCTCTTATAACTCGGATTTGAGTGTTCTTTATATTTTTGAAAACCTTGACATGATAACTATATATCATTTTATGTATCCTAATTGAGACTTTTGAACATGTCATTTCTAACGCTATTTTTATTTATTTATTAATTTAAAATAGATTAAAATACTTGACTTAGGTCATTACATTGACATGAAATATCGGGTTGTCACATCATCCCCCGTTATATAGAATTTTGTCACGAAATTGATTCTAAGATAAGTATTTATCGACTACGGAAAAGATGCGGGTACTTTTTTCATCTGATATTCGCGCTCCCAGGTGTATTCAGGTCCTCGCTTTGCATTCCATCGGACCTTCACAATGGGTATGGAACTTTGTTTTATTCTTTTAATTCCCTATCCATGATTTATATTGGTTATGCTATGAAGTGGAGACTCTCGTTGATTTCAATTTCGTCCAAAGGGATGAGAGGATCTCATTGAGCAAGCACTTCTTTAAGTTTGACACATGAAAGGTAGGATGTACATTATTGATTTCCTGCAGTAATCGAAGCTTGTAAGTTGTCGGGCCGATCCTAGCAAGGATCTCAAATGGTCCCATATACCTTGGATTTAGTTTCCCACGTTTTCCATAACGTATTAATCCCTTCCTGGGTGAGACCTTCATTAGCACTCGGTCCCCAACCTGAAATTTCAAGGGCTTCCGTCTTTTGTCCACATAACTCTTTTGTCTGTCTCTTGAAGCTTTTAGTCGTTCCCGAATTTGGACAATCCTTTCAGTCATTTCCCTTATGATTTCTAGGCCTGTGAGAGTGTTTTCGGGTATTTGTCCTCTATCTAGTTGCGTGTGACCCACTTCAGGCCAACGTAGAGGTGATCTGCACTTGTGACCGTAGAGGACTTCGAATGGAGCAACCTTGATGCTAGTGTGATTGTTATTGCTGTATGAGAACTCGACTAGTGGTAAATGGGTATCCCATGCCTTACCAAAATCGATCACACAAGCTCTTAGCATATCTTCCAAGGTTTGAATGGTCCTCTCACTCTAACTGTCGGTTTGTAGATGGAAAGCGGTACTCATGTCTAGTCTCGTCCCTAGAGATTTTTGTAGTGGCTGCCAGAACCGTGAGGCGAATCTACTATCTCTGTGGGAGATAATGGATATTGGTACACCATGCAGTCGCATGATCTCTCTTATGTATGTTTGAGCTACTTTCTCCATCTTGTCAGTTTCCTTTATTGGTAGGAAGTGCGTGGATTTGGTTAATCTATCGACAATTACCCAGATGGCGGCAAGTCCGCCCCCCATTTTGGGTAACTTGGTTATGAAATCCATGGTTATCCGCTCCCACTTCCGCTCGAATATTTCAGGTTGTTGTGACAATCCTGAGGGCTTTTGGTACTCTATTTTGACTTTGGCACAAGTCAGACACTTGCCTACATAGGCAACAATTTTGGCTTTCATGTTTGGCCACAAATACAATTTCATGAGGTCCAGATACATCTTGTCTGAATCAGGATGCACGGAGCATTGAGTCTTATGAGCCCCATTCATGACATCATCTCTGAATCCACCAAACTTCGGTGTCCACATTCGATTCATGGAGTAACGAACTCCGTCACCCTTAACTTCAAGATTCTTATCCATTCATCTTAAGGCTTTGCCAACCACGTTTTCTATTTTAAGGATTCCATTTGAGCTTCCTTGATTTGCATGGTCAGGTGTGAATGGATCGTCATGGTTAAGGACTTCACTCAATGGCCCGAGTATTCCTTTCGACCAAGAGCATCAGCTACTACATTAGATTTTCCCAGATGATAATGAATCTCGCATTCGTAATTGCTTAGTAGTTCAACCCATCATCTCTGTCTCATATTAAGTTCTTTTTGGTTGAGAATGTGTTGAAGGCTCTTATGATTGGTGAAGATTGTGCATTTCGTTCCGTAGAGATGGTGCCTCAAGATCTTTAGGGCAAAAACGACTGCTCCTAATTCCAGGTCGTAGGTAGTGTAGTTGACTTCGTGCGTCTTGAGTTGTCTTGAGGCGTATGTGATGAGCTTTACTCGTTGCATTAGAATACATCCTAGACCTTGGTTTGATGCGTCGCAGTAGACCACAAAGTCTTATGTTCCTTCTGGCAGGGATAATATAGGTGCGCTGCATAGGGCTTGTTACGATGTTTGGAACGCAGCGTCCTGCTTTTCTCCCCAGTTGTAGGTTACACCCTTCTGAGTCAGGGCGATATATGGTTTAAAAATCTTTGAGAAGTTTTGTATGAATCTTCGGTAATAGCCAACAAGGCACAAGAATTGTCGGATTTCCGTTGGAATTCTTAGAGCTGTCCTGTTCTCAATTGCCTTGATTTTGGAAGGGTCCATGTGTATCCCTTCTTTGCTGACCACATGACCAACGAAATCTACTTTCCGAATCCAAAATTCACACTTTGAAAATTTTGCGTATAACTTCTCTGCCCTTAATGTTTCCAAGACCTGACGGAGATGTTGACTATGTTCTTCTTGACTCTTCAAATAGATGAGTATATCATCAATAAACACGATTATGAATTTTTCTAGGAAAGAACGACATACTCGGTTCATTAAGTCCATGAACACCGCCGGTGCATTTGTTAATCCAAAGGGCATCACTACAAACTCGTAGTGACCATAACAAGTTCGGAAGGCCGTCTTGGGAAGATCTCCTTCCAGGACTCGCAGTTGATGATACCCGGATCTTAAATCGACCTTTGATAAATATCTTGCTCCTTGGAGTTGGTCGAACAGATCATCTACGCGCGGTAGGGAATATTGGTTCTTGATCGTGAGCTTGTTTAGTTCTCAGTAGTCGATGCACATGTGAAAAGATCCATCCTTCTTCTTTACGAATAGGACTGGTGCTCCCCAAGGTGAGAAGCTCGGCCTGATGAATCCTTTATTGAATAGCTCGTTTAGTTGGCTGGATAATTCCTGCATTTCTATTGGGGCTAGACAATACGACGATTTTGCTACTGGGGTAGCTCCGGGAATCAAGTCGATTCTGAACTCGACTCGACATTCTGGTGGAACTCCTGGAAGATCCTCAGAGAAGACGTCGAGGAAATCGCAGACTTCTAGAATGTCTTTGATATCTTTCGTTTCTTTTTCCTTATCTACCACGTGGGCTATGAAAGCATGGTATTCTTTGCACAGGTATTTTTGGGCTTTGACGCAAGAGATGATTTGTAAATTTGTATCGGGTTTATAACCGTAAATGATAAGAGTTTCACCATTTGGCAAATTAAGGCGAACGACCCTTTCGTCACAAAGTATATCGGCATGGTGAAGGCTTAACCAATCCATACCGATGATGACATCAACGCTTCTCATAGTGATTGGCATTATATCGATTTGGAACGTGTGTTCATTTAAATCTAGCTTGCGGCCTAAGTACATATCGTTTGTGTTTTCTATTTTACCGTTTTCCATTTCTACTATAAATATCTTATTAAGTGATTGGGGTTTTATTTAAGTAAGTGTTTGAATTCATGGCTCACGAGACTCCTCTCTGCACCACAATCAAAAAGTATGCATGCATAAGCGCTATTAAGGAGAAACGTACCCGTAACCACCGTGGGATCAGCTATTGCTTCACTCTGCCCTATTACCAACACTCTTCCTATACGTCCAGCATTCCTTGACTTAGGAAAATCTCTCTTGTAGTGCCCAGCTTCGCCACACCCAGAACACGCCTGGCCCAGCTTCGCCACACCCATAAAACGCCAGCATTCCTTGACTTAGGGCAATCTCTCTGTGACACCCCCAAACCAGAACGGCGGAATCGTTCGAGGGTGCATGACTTCATGTAGTATCATGACAGTTAAGTAAATAGTAAAGAAACCAAACACAATCATCATAAATATAACTTAAAAAGTTATAAAGTTGATTGTAATACATGTTTCAAAAGAAATTACATTATGATGATATAATAAGTTTGAAATTTGACGCCTTAGCGTTCCTTCCCCAAAAGTTTTTGGTTTACATGTATTACTGAATACCTGAGAAATACAAGTAGTTTTGAAAAAGTGTCAACAATTAAGTTGGTGAGTTCATAAGCATTTTTGTATAAGAATTATATGCCTTTTTGTATAAAGTAACCGAGTTTGTTTCTAGAAAATTCAATATTTTCTATAAATGAATGGTAGTTTTTAAAAGTTCCAAAAACCGGAATGCATAAGTATTTTACATACCTAAAATAGTGCAAGTAGATTTATATATGTATATATAATCACTAAGGCGTTTGATAGCCCCATAAATCAAATGTTTTAGTACTTCATGTGAGTTTTATAACCGTACTATTGTCCCGAAGTGCCTGTCACAATGTTCTTCAGGGGTTGGAATGATATGACTTTTGTCACCCCAGACCTGCCGGTCCAACTGTAGCTAACAGTTTAAGTGCGGGATTGTCAATCTCGTATAGATTTATACACAATTATCACGCTCTCCATACAGGAGACTATGATTTTTAACACAGGACTTAAAATGTGTACTTGAAAGTATGTGAAGTTAAATGTCTCATAAAAGTTTGTATCAAATAGAAATACGTATGAAAAGTCCATTTTTCTTGTAAATGTAAGTATTTCCTTTCTATAGTGTTCATAGAGTGTAAAATATCATGAATATCTCGTAAACTATACCTATTATAGTTTTTCAAAAGTGTGTTTCATTTGAATGATAAACCTTAGTGTGTTACCAACTTTGCATGTAAAGTATAACATTTCTAATAACATTATTTTACTTATTTAACATTTATACACAAAATGTAGATAAAGCATTTGAAACGGTATGTAACGATTTACATTTTAACATATGTTTTTCTTGCGTTTCACTTGTATTTCCACTCTCCTCCCCTAAAATATAGTAAAAACGTGACAATATAGGGGTATGAACTCACCGGGTAAGTTTGATGATGTGAAGAAAACGAGACCTTTCTCGGGCAGCACTTAGACCGAAAAGAAATCGATTTCTCGGAAATCTCGGGGCTTCAAACTTCCGTCAGGGCTTGGATATGAAACCGAGATGTCGAGATAGTCTCGAGAGGGTAGAGGTATGAAATTTGAGGAGAAAGGTGGTAAATTAGCAATTAAAATCTGGAGCCTTCACACTCTTTTTATAGTGTTGGACACAGCCTCGAACGCAGGGGCGTTCCCTAGAAGAAAGTGGGGCTTTCCCTCGCACTTCTTGGCTTACGAACTTCGGACTCAACAAGTGGATGGGACTGGCTATGGGCTCCGAACGCGGTGTGTTCCCTTCGGACCAACCTCGATGTTTGTCCCCCAATCTTTGAAATTTCATAATTGTCACGTACGAGCTCCGTTTTCGACGTTCTTTATATGCTCACGAAGGTGAGAATATACTCTACAACTCTCGTTTAGTCTTCCTCGGTGAATTTTGACTTTATTTTTAATGTTATATTTTTAATAGGCTGGGACTGGAAAAATCCGTTAAAAATCCATAACTTCTTCATCCGATGTCCGTTTTTGTCTGTCTTTTCACCGTTGTACTACTATTGTTGAGATCTTCGATTCTCGTTTAGGTTGTCTTGGCTAAAAATCAATCAATCTTTATTTCGAGTTTTTAGCTGTCTACCGCTATATCCGAAACTTCGAAAAATCATAACTTCCTCATACGAAGTCAGTTTTGGACGTTCTTTTTATGTATGTTTACGGTTTAATGATATCTATAACTTTCATTTAGATACCTAAGGCTAAAAAGTATTTTATTGGAAATTTCCATTTTATGCTTAACAGTGTTTTCCCGGTTTTGACACGGATCTTTGATCGGTCATAACTTCTTAGTTCTAACTCGGATTTTGAGTGTTCTATATTTTTGAAAACCTTGACATGATAACTATCATTTTATGTATCCCTATTGAGACTTTTGAACATTTCATTTCTAACGCTATTTTTATTTATTTATTAATTCGAAATAGATTACAACACTTGACTTAGGTCATTACATTGACTTGAAATATCGGGTTGTGACATGTGCGGAGTAAGAGTATCTAGCAGGAATCTTTTAGAGAGAGAGAGAGAGCTTTGAGTAGAGGAGTAATCTAGAAGAGGTACCTAAATGAGCATTGGAGGAGCCTACTGAGAGAGTAGTTAGATACTCGTGAGGGGTAGAGTTGCTTGAGTTCGGTGATACCTCTTAAGTGTGAGTAGATCAACTGAAGTAGTAACCTATAGTGGTTTTACGTGCTGGTGGAGATTATTCGATGCCCGAATGCTGCTTGCTTTATGCTTTGTCGAACTCTCGATGATAGGAGTCAGCTACTAATGAATACGAAGATATTCAGGAGTAGATGGTTGGCATCATAAGGAGTTCTTCAGCAGCTGATGACAGAGAAGCGTGAGAACCTAGGGAGAGCCTAGGGAGTGACCTTAGTCAGATGAGTATGTTGATAGATTAGAGTATTTGCTGGGGAGCGACCAGGTTTAACGGGATTGGTGGTCGAGAAGGTTGAGCAGCCACTTAGGAAATCTAGGAAGATCTGTTTGGAAAGTATGGGTAGATTTGGAAGGTAGTATGGGCCCGTACTAATGAAAGCAGAGAACCTGTACTCAAAACAGGGAGAGTTCTAGAGGTTCTAAGTAGCAGATTGAGAGGAAGTAACATAGTTCGGGTACCATGATTTATAGCAGATTGAGAGGAGATAACATGGTTCAGGTACCATGATTTATACCAGATTAAGAGGAGATAACATGGTTCGAGTACCATGATTCATAGCAGATCGAGAGGTGGTCACATGGTTCGGGTACCATGATTTATAGCAGATTGAGAGGATATAACATGGTTCGAGTACCATGACTCGTGGCGGTTAGTGCTTCTGGTTTTACTAGTTACACGGTTGTGATTGATTAGACTGAGATCATATGTGATAGAGTGTGGGGCCAGAGGGCCACGTTGAACGAGTTTCAATGGAGCATACCTTGAGAGGGAAATCAAGTTAGTTCCCGAGGGATTTTTTGTGAGATGCTAGTTGGAGTCGCAAGACTCAGGGATGAGTGGAGATGGTGCTTTACGGAGGATTATGGTCTGAGTTTAGCAATCGGACGATAGTGGAGATGTAACTCTCTATGACCAGAGTTGTGCTATTTCCATTTCCTATGAGAAGTAGAAGAGATATTGAGCTTCCGGTTTCTAAGCTTGGAAGTAAACCCTGTGGGGTAGCATTGGTTGCAATCTTTCACCAGAGTATATATGAAATATGTCTGCCACAAGGTAATATTATAGCATGAGAGGGTCATCATTAGGGCATATGTTAGCAGCAGTGTCGGGTGAGCAAGAGGTGTATGTTGGGGAGGTGGCTCTCATTGTCTATGATGGATATCGAGTGTGGGGGTGAGGTCTCTACTCTCATGATAATTCTCATGATGGGACATTGGTTGGGGGGTCGAAAATGAGGAGTCTGATAGTTCATTATTTTTAGACTGAGAGTCATGGCTACTACGGGACAATTGAGATGTCTGGTAGTGTGTCAGTGTGAGATTTTGGATGACATGTTAGGAAGTTTTTCGAGGATTTTATCTAAGATTCAGGATGTTTGGAGTTGCTTGGTCTCTATTGGGAAGATCATCGAGTGTTATGTGGTACTTTCCAAGAGTAAGTGTAATGTACCTGGCGGAGCAATCTGTGGAATAGATTGTTGGTGTGCCGAATGGTGATGGTTCGAGCCCTGAGTGGGGGAGAACTGGGTATTTTATTGAGAGTATCATATATTTGTTCAATAGTGGTTAGAGGATTGGATATAGTGCCCTACGGTACGGATACAAGAGATCAAAGTTATCGGTGGTCTAGGCGAGGCGTAGAGCGAGATAATGCATGTTATATGTGTTCAGGATAGGATGAGTGTCTCCACAGCAGGTAGCCGTTGGTCAGAAACCTTGTGGTGGTTAGGAATTCTTCGAGGTTGTAATGGTAAATTTGAGGAGGGTGGCTCGTAAGGATACTTTTGGCGGTTGAGAATTTCTGCTTCAATATATGGGTTGTTATATGCACTCTGGGAAGGGTAGAAGTGATTAGGCAACCAACTTCAGGGCCAGTATGTGTATTCTTCCATGTGTTTTGAGCAATAGAGGAGGGAGTTTCGAATGGTCGTCAACGTGTTTTGAGTCATTGACGATTGCTCCGTGTTTCAATTAAGAGTTGGAATATTCTGAAGTTACGATTTGTGTGAGAGGAAGATTATGAGATTCTAAAAGGATGCATTGTTGTATCTGAGTATGATGTCGTAAATAGGAGATCAGTGGTTGAGGCAACACATCGTGAAGTTCTGTGATGTTGTACCGAGGTATCCGAGTAGATTGCCCTGAATTTCAGATTATTTTGAGACTTGAGTTATGAGATGGAAAGTGAAGTATCAAGTGACTATGGTTCCAGCGGGGGCCCTTCAGTTAATTTTCATCAAACGGGAGTATCCAAGAATGTGAATTGCAGCGAGAAAAGTGTTGGCCACGACGGTTATCGTCAGGAATGGTGATGCTTAACCTGGGTGGGTATGTGTACCTATCTATGTTGAGCGGTGGAGTATTCGATAGTGAACTCAGCGGGGTGATGACTCAAGAGGGGATTATAGGGATAAGAGGGTAAGTGGATCCGAGTGGGAGTAATCACTTCAGATTATCAGGGGAAAACCATGGAGTGAGCCCATGGCGAGTCAGTGAGAGAGATTGTTGTGATACTACGGGGAGCCATAGTACTCACCAGTCTGCAAGAGAGTGTTGTGATACTACGGAAAGCTGTAGTGTTCACTAGTCAACAAGAGAGTGATGTGATACTGCAAGGAGCCATGCTATTAATGAGTCAGTGAGAGGTTGTCGTAGGCCTACGGGGAGTCGTATTATTCTCTCCTCAGAGCATGACACATAATAGGTTTTAGGCTTGGTAGCCTTATTCTTTGAGTTTTGGGAACCTGGTGGTCGGACCAGGTCTAACATCCCGAAATTCAGGTAAAGCTATTGAACCCTTCTCCTTTTCCCAAGTTGCCAAGTTAAGTCCCTTAAGTAAAATGTTAGGCTATTGAGTATGTTGGGTGTACTGAGGAGTACGCTGCGCATATTCGCGCGCTTAATTTGGACGCGAACTCCCTGGGTACGCTGCACATACCCAGGGTTACGCTGGGCGTAGCGAGCCCAAGTGTAAACCCTAATTTGGGGCTTATGCACTATAAAAGGAATGTTATGGCCTTGACCTGAGCCTCCATTCCAGAGAGTGACACCCTAATAGAGAGTCCTCCTTCATTTCTAGCTAGTCTGTTGATTTTCTAAGATTGTAAGTGTCATTTCAAGGTGGTGGAAGAGAAGAAGAGGCCATTTTGAAGGCTAGAAGTTTGTGGGAAAGAGTAGATCCGATCTTTTCAGAGGTTGGAGCTTCTTCCTGAGGTAAAAACTTCAAAACTGGCCTTGTCATTTGTGTTTTGTGCTTCTTGGACCAATTTCTAGGGTTTTTGGTCCCAAGATGGAGACTTTATGAGCAAATGGTCTCCATTGGCCTAGATCTATCATATTTCAGGACTATATAAATTGTATGTTCATAAAAATGCAATCTTGGACGTAAATATTGAGCAATGCGTCAGATCTAGACCTTTGGAGGAGAAAGGAAAGGTGTTAGATGGTGTAGGGACCTTTACAGCCATGAAAAGGCTTAAAGGTTCCGACTTTATGGGATAAGAGGCTTAAGGAGAGTCAAATCTGGAAGTTGAAGGAGTGTCTTAACCGTTTAAGACCAAAATCCATGGAATGGCTGAAACTGAGACTTACGTTGGGCGTAACTCTCAATACATGTAGCGAAAGGGGTTGAGACCCCGATTGTGGTTCGTCGGCGTACGCCTCACGTACAGAGAAGGTACGCGCCACATTCTGCCTCCTGTTGACTTTCATTGACTCTTAGGGTTTTGGTCAACCTTTGGACTTTTGGGTCAAGGAAGGGTAAAATGGTCTTTTACCCTTCTGTGGAAATTGTAGAGTGGATTTAATCTAGCCTTCGAGATCCGTTATTTATAAGAGAGCATTGTTATGAGTTTAGGCGGGGGCTAGACCAGTGTGTTCGAGTGGGAGACTATCCGAGATACCGAGGTGAGTATTCTCACTATACTGTACATGGAAGGGTACCTATGTGTGACCGGAAGGTCTTGTATGCTATGAGATATAAGTGTTATATGCTGATATGTGATATGTATGTGTTATGTATGCTATGTATGATAAGGACCGGAAGGTCAATATGATACGGACCGGAAGGTCAAGATGACATGGACCGGAAGGTCAGGAGGTATGGACCGGATGGTCGATATGGGTAGGACCGGAAGGATTATCAGGATTCGGGACGGAAGTCCCCTAAGACACTTGGACTGGAAGGTTCCACAGAGTTATGGCCTGGAAAGGCGTATGTGTTGTATGTAGTATTTTGGGGAACTCACCAAGCTTTTATGCTTACAGTGTTGTGTTATGTGCTTCAGGTACCAGTGAGGATCGCGAGAAGGCGCCGGTTGGATCAGTACACACATGTGGAGTTTTACATATTATGATCTTGGGATGTGATGTTATGAGTTGTTATGTGATACAATGACATTTTTTGAACAATTATGAATGAAACTGTGTTTTTAAAATGTGAAAAATTGTTTTGAAATTTACGTTGTTATAAGTTGGTATCAGAGCCTTGGTTTGAGGGATTCGGGTGCAACTTCGGATGTATCTGAACTCAAACTGAGGATTTGAGAAAGTTTTTCATAAGTAAACAATTTTTCTATGAGAGTAAAGGATTTTGGAAAAAGGCAGAACGGAGCAGTGTGTACGATAAGCCAGTGCCTGAATGGTGATTTCCCAAAATACCCTTACATTGTGTGTTATAAGATATGTTATGATATGGTATGCATGCTAGAGTAGGCCAGGTATTCATATTAGGACTAGAGTGGCCTGATTTGTGATGCCTTAGCCTAGGAAGATTTATGTTGCTTGAGAGTGAGTAGATAGCAGTGAGGAGCTTATGAGAGGTCTACCGAAGGGTAGCCTATGCTAGCGAGGTGTAGAATACTTGTGATCTGGGATCCAAGGAGGAAGACTTGGGTTGAATACTGACACGGTGTGGGTGGTAGTATAAGGGCCTGTACTAGTCCAAGTAAGAATCCTTAGGGTACTAGGGAACAAGTAGGGATGTGTTATCGAGTGCGAGTATGCTCGAGCGGGTCTCTGATATTTTATGTTGTATTTCACAGAGACATCATGGTTGGGACACGCCACACACCTGAGAGCAGTGGTGTTAGCGAGGAGGAGATCTGTAGGCTGATTCATGAGGAGGTGGATGCGGCCATCTGAGCCGAGATTCCAGAGATGTTTGGGTCTATCAAGATCATTGATTGAGACCTTCGATGAGCGGTACGCATCAGTGACTGAGGTTGCGGCTGCTACAGCTACTGCCGCTGTTGCTGCTGCCAGGCCTCAGGGAGGTGACTCGTTGTTGTTTCGGGAGTTCGGCAACACGAAGCCACCAGAGTTTGATGGATTTTTGATATTGAGGGATGCTTCTACAGTGTTCTTGTCCGGAGCATCTGAGGGTACGGTTCGCACTGAACCAGCTTGGCTTGGGAGCGAAGGATTGGTGGAAGTTCGTGACGGCGAGCTTCACTCTTGCGGAGATTTCTGAGGTGACTTGGGAGAGGTTCACCACCATGTTCAGAGACGAGTATGACTCCCCTGTGGAGAGGGAGCGGTTGGCTCAGGAGTTCTTGACCATGAAGCAGGGTATTGATTTGGTTACTGTGATTACCAGGAAGTTTCATGACAGGGCGATGTTCTGCCCTGAGCAGGTGTCTACCGAGCAGGCACGCATGAGCCGATATTTGAGCATTCTGAGGAGGGATATTCGGGAGTTCGTATCGAACTCGACTTACCAGACATTTGTTGAGCTTCAGGCAAATGCCCGGAAGAGGGAGATTGAGTTGGAGACTCAGGCCAGGGAGGAGGTCGAGTCTCAGGGGATGGATAGGCGGTCGGCACAGTCCCAGCCGGTAGCCAATCGGGCAAAGCCCGCTGATTCGAGATCTGGAGGCCAGAAGGGCCTCACTTGCGGAAAGTGCGGCAAGGGACACGATGGGGTTTGTCGATATGGTGCTTGCTACAAATGTGGCAAGGAGGGGCATATAGCCAAAGATTGCCCCAAGGGATTCATGGTTTGCTTTCATTGCAACCAGACGGGCCATCGAAAGGCCAAGTGTCCACAGCTACGGGGGACAACATAGGGAGCACAACAGAGATCTGCCCCTGCCACCGTGCATGCTATTGAGGTTCGGCTGGTGAAGGCCGAGGCACCGAAGGCTCGTGGGAGAGCCTTCTAGTTGACATCGGAGGAGGTCCGTGCAACGCCCGATGTCGTGGCTGGTATGTATTCTTTCATTTATTTATGTTGAGTTTGAGGTGTTGTGCTTATATTATGATATGCATAGGTACTTTTCTTGTGAATTCTATACCTTCTTTGGTGTTATTTGACTCGGGTGCGAGTCGGTTATTTGTTTCCTTGGAATTTAGTCAGCACATCAGTATCCGACGAGAGGCGTTGAGTCGACCTCTGCGAGTTTCTATAGCTGATGAGCGAGCGGTGTATGCTACAGATGTGATTCGAGGATGTATACTTGAGATCTTTGGTATGGAGTTCCTGATAAGTCTGGTCCCGATTGCGATGGGGGACGTATGTGTCATAGTGGGCATATTTTGGTTGAGCCGATTTGGAGCTGTTATAGACTACGAGCATCAGTTGGTGACGATACGAGACCCAAGTGGGGGAGTACTTACGGTGTACGGTGAGGGTACCTGATGTGGGTCAGCATTTTGTTTGGCTGCCAGAGCGAGAAAGAGTTTGCAGCAGGGTTGTAGCGGGTTCGTGGCCTATGTGATGGACACACGAGTAGTCGTTGAGAGGCCAAGTTCGATTGATGAGGTTCCAATAGTGTGCAAGTTCCCAAATGTTTTTCCTGAGGAATTGTCGGGTGTGCCTCCCGAGAGGCAAGTAGAGTTCCGTATCGATTTGGTTCCGGGGGCAGCGCCTATCGCCAAGGCGCCATATCGCCTTGTGCCGCCAGAGATGCAGCAATTATCCTCTCAGCTTCAGGAGCATCTGGGAAAAGGGTTTATTAGACCTAGTAGCTCACCTTGGGGAGTGCCGATCCTTTTTGTCAAGAAAAAGGATGGTTCACACCGGATGTGCATTGATTACCGGGAGTTGAACAAGTTGAAGATCAAGAACCATAATCCGTTACCGAGGATCGACGATCTGTTCGATCACTTGTAGGGGGCGTCTTGGTTCTCCAAGATAGACTTCAGGTTAGGATATCATCAGATGAGGGTTTGGGATGAAGATATCCAGAAGACATCGTTTAGAACTCGTTATGGGCATTACGAGTTTGTGGTGATGCCTTTTGGGCTCACCAATGCATCGGCAGCGTTCATGGATCTCATGAACAGGGTGTGCAGGCCGATGCTGGATCGGTCGGTGATCGTGTTCATTGATGATATTTTGGTGCACTCGAGATCTAGAGAGCAGCACGAGGAGCATCTGAGAGAGATTCTCGGAGTATTGAGATTGGAGAGGCTTTTCGCCAAATTTACCAAGTGTGATTTTTGGTTACGAGATGTCCAGTTCTTGGGACACCTCATTAACCATGATGGGATATTGGTCGATCCGGCCAAGATTGAGGCGGTTATTAGATGGGAGGTGTCGAGATCACCCACCGAGATTAGAAGTTTTCTAGGATTGGCCGGCTATTATCGGAGATTTATCTGTGATTTCTCCAAGATCACCGTGCCTCTCACCAGGTTGACCCGAAAGGGTGTTGCTTTTTCATGGGGTCCGGAGCAGCAGAGCTCGTTTGATACACTTCGCCAGAGATTGTGCGAAGCCCCGGTGCTAGCCCTCCCGGAAGGGATGGAAGATTTTGTGGTGTATTGTGACGCATCGATATCGGGGTTAGGTGCAATACTTATGCAGAGGGGGCATATAATAGCATATGCGTCGAGGCAGCTGAAGCCTCATGAGACGAGGTATCCCACCCACGATTTGGATTTGGGGGCAGTGGTGTTTGCCCTCAAGATCTGGCGTCACTATTTGTATGGGGTTCGGTGTACCATCTACACGGACCACAAGAGTTTGAAGTATTTGATGGACCAGCTCAATCTGAATATGCGCCAGAGGAGATGGCTGGATGTGGTAAAGGATTATGATTGTGACATCCTGTACCACCCGGGCAAGACTAATGTCGTAGCTGATGCCCTGAGCCGTAGGGCGGAGAGCGCCCTGATTCGAGATATTTGTATGCGGTTGACAGTGATGACTCCGATGTTGGACATCATTCGGGAGGCCCAGGCAGAGGCCATGAGACCGGAGAACCGTAAGAGAGAGCGGATGATTAGGCAGGTGTCAGAGTTCATTACTGATAGTCGCGGGCTGATGACCCTCCAGGGTCGAATTTGGGTGTCGTTGCAGGCGGGGCGCGCATCACCTTGATGGAGGAGGCGCATATATCGAGATTGTCTATCCATCCTGGGGCCACTAAGATGTATTTGGATTTAAAGGAGTATTGGTGGCCATGTATGAAGAGGGATGTAGCATGGTTTGTTGAGAGGTGCATAACATATCGCTGGGTTAAGGCCGAGCATCAGCGACCACATGGCATGTTGTAGTCACTTGAGGTTCCCCAAGGAAGTAGGAACATATTTCTATGGATTTCATCACCAAGTTACCGAGGACCATGAGGGGTTTCGATGCAATTTGGGTGATCGTCAACCGGCTGACGAAGAGCGCTCACTTTCTTGCTATCAGTGAGAGCTCTTCTGCTGAGAGGCTGGTAAAGTTGTATGTGAGGGAGGTGGTATCGCGGCATGGAGTGCCGATCTCGATTGTACCAGATCGAGATATACGTTTTACTTCTAGGTTCTAGAAGACGTTCCACGAGGAGTTGGGCATGAGGCTGAATTTCAGTATCGCTTACCACCCACAGACGGACGAACAGAGTGAGGGGACGATTCAAATGCTCGAAGACATGCTTCGGGCATGTGTGTTGGACTTTGGAGGGAGTTGGGACACGTATCTGCCATTTGCTGAGTTTTCTTATAACAACAGCCACCATTCGAGCATTGGTATGCCTCCCTTTGAGTTGTTGTATGGGAGGAGGTATCGGACTCCCATCTGTTGCGGAGATGTAGGGCAACGAGTGATGGGCAACACTGAGATAGTGCTTTAGACAACAGAGCAGATACAGTAGGTCAGGCAGAGGTTGTTGACAACTCAGAGTCGCAAGAAAAGTTACACGGACAGGAGACGATCCGAGCTCGAGTTTCAAGTCGGGGATTTTGTACTCCTGAAAGTGTCTCCTTGGAAAGGAGTGATTCGATTCACGAAGATGGGCAAGCTGGGGCCCTGGTATATTAGGCTATTTAGGGTGATCGCGATGGTAGGCAGGGTAGCATATCGTTTGGAGCTACCTGCGGAGTTGAGCCAGATTCATGATACCTTCTACGTGTCTCAGCTGAGGAAGTGTATAGCCGACGAGTCGGCAGTGGTACCGTTGGAGGATATCTAGGTGGACGCGAGTCTGAATTATGTTGAGCGACCGATCGCAACCTTGGATCGGAAGATCAAGGTTCTGAGGAACAAGGAGGTGCCCTTGGTTCAGGTTCAGTGGCAACATCAGAGGGGGTCCGAGCTGACTTGGGAACCAGAGTGGGAGATGCGGGAGCAGCATCCGGAGTTGTTTTCGACATGAGACTTCGAGGGCAAAGTCTGGTTCTAGTGGGGGAGAATTGTAACATCCTGAAATTCAGGTAAAGCTATTTAACCTTTCTCCTTTTCCCAAGTTGTCAAGTTAAGTCCCTTAAGTAAAATGTTAGGCTAGTGAGTATGCAGGGCGTACTGAGGAGTACGCTGCGCATACTCGTACGCTTAATTTGGATGCGGACTCTCCTAGGTACGCTGGGCGTAGCAAGCCCAGGTGTAAACCCTAATTTGGGGCTTATGCACTATAAAAGGAATGCTATGGCCTTGACCTCAGCCTCCATTCCAGAGAGTGAAACCCTAATAGAGAGTCCTCCTTCGTTTCTAGCTAGTGTGTTGATTTTCTAAGCTTCTAAGTGTCATTTCAAGGTGGTGGAAGAGAAGAAGAGGCCATTTTGGAGGCTAGAAGTTTGTGGGAAAGAGTAGATCTGAGCTTTTCAGAGGTTGGAGCTTCTTCCTGAGGTAAAAAGCTCAAAACTTGCCTTGTCATTTGTGTTGTGTGCTTCTTGGACCAATTTCTAGGGTTTTTGGTCCCAAGATGGAGACTTTATGAGCAAATGGTCTCCATTGGCCTAGATCCATCATATTTCAGGACTATATGAATTGTATGTTCATAAAAATGCAATCTTGGACGTAAATATTAAGCCATGCATGAGATCTAGACCTTTGGAGGAGAAAGGAAAGGTGTTAGAGGGTGTAGGGACCTTTACAGCCATGAAAAGGCTTAAAGGTTCTGACTTTATGGGATAAGAGGCTTAAGGAGAGTCAAATCTGGAAGTTGAAGGAGTGTCTTAAGCGTTGAAGACCAAAATCCATGGAATGGCTGAAACTGAGACTTACGTTGGTCATAACTCTCAATACACGCAGCATAAGGGGTTGAGACCCCGATTGTGGTTCACCGGCATATGCCCCACATACAGAGAAAGTATGCACCCCGTACTGCCTCCTGTTGACTTTCGTTGACTTTTAGGGTTTTGGTCAACCTTTGGACTTTTAGGTCGGGGAGGGGGTAAAATGGTCTTTTACCCTTCTATGGAAATTGTAGAGTGGATTTAATCTAGCCATCGAGAGCCGTTATTTATTTGAGAGTATTGTTATGTGTTTAGATGGGGGCTAGACCAGTGTGTTCAAGTGCGAGACTATCCGTGATACCGAGGTGAGTCTTCTCACTATACTGTACCTGGAAGGGTACCTATGTGTGTCTAGAGGGTCTTGTATGCTATTAGATATAAGTGCTATATGCTGATATGTGATATGTATTTGTTATGTATGCTATGTATGATAAGGACCGGAAGGTCAAGATGATATGGACCGGAAGGTCAAGATGACATGGACCGGAAGGTTAGGAGGTACGGACCGGAAGGTCGATATGGGTAGGACCGGAAGGTCTACCGGGATTCGGGACGAAAGTCCCCTAAGACACTTGGACCAGAAGTTTCCACAGAGTTATGGCCAGGAAAGTTGTGTGTGTTGTATGTAGTATTTTGGGGAACTAACTAAGCATTTATGCTTACAGTGTTATGTTATGTGTTTCAGGTACCAGTGAGGATCGCGGGAAGGCGCCGACTTGATAAATACACACACATGAGTAGTTTTACATATTATGATCTTGGGATGTGATGTTACGAGTTGTTATGAATGAAAGTGTGTTTTTAAAATGTGAAAAATTGTTTTGAAATATACATAGTTACACTAGGGGCGAGACTGGGGTCTCTATATTTTTCGGGAATCGTTATATTCCAAGTTAAGTTGTGGTTATCGCAATCGAAAAGAATTGGAGAAGTGATGTATGAGTGGGTTGCGGGTCATGGGTCGTGAGTTAAGTGCTTCATTGGGATGAGTGGTTCCAATTCTGTGTCGGACAAGACTTTCAAGTTTGAGTTTGGCTTTGATGGTGTATTGAGTAGGCGAATGAGATTCTGCATTCAGAGATGGGTTTCATTTGGAGGGGTATTGTGTGTCATCTGATGTCTTAGACCTGAATGGGTCAGTTTGTTTGTATGGGAAGGACCACGAGATGAATGGAACTAATGATTAGAAGACGACAGAGGTCGAGGGTGAGGCGATTTTAGTTGGGATTGTAGTATTCTTTTGGGGTAAAGGGAACTTCTTGACTTGTGTGTCACATGTTTGATTAATGTCTAAGTCCTAACTATAATTGGTAAGACTTGACCCGACCCAGCATGGTCCATTTGGGTTGCATGGTATCATGCACTTTGATAGACTATAATGAGAGAAATAACACTTAAGGTTGATTAATATATTATAAGTTCTAATATATTAATAGGATTATTTAATTAGTATTGATCAAGAATTAATCTATAATTAATTAAGTGATCAAAAGAAGACTAATTAAATATATGGGTTGATTGTGTAAATCATCCATACTTGTATAGTGGGCTAATGCTCCATGGATAATCAAGTTGGGCTAAAACCCATAGAATGGTCCATGGATGCTCCATGGTGTATTTGAACGCATGGATCCAAGGAAATGGAAGGACATGACAATTAGGGTTTACCCTAATTGTAACGACTATATAAGATCATATTCTTTGGGAAAAATCGGCCACTATGGATAATAAGAAAGGGCTAGCCGATTTTAGGAGTGTTCAAGTTTCTCTCAAGTTATTCCAAGTGTATTTGGTGTTGTGTGAACCATTTGAGGTGTCACACTTGAGGCACTAGGCACTCAAGCTTCATGAAGACATTCTACATCAAAGAGGTGTGTATTCTATCTTTTTATATTCATTATTTTGTATGCTAGATTAGGATAATGCCTTGGATGTTCATAATTGCATGTATAATAGAGAAAACATAGATCCAAGGTATTTAGGGTTGCATGTACACTTTGGAGTGTTAGAATACTCAAAACCCAACAGTGGTATCAGATCCTAGGTTTGTTTTCTTGTTATAATTGCAAAAGTAGCTGAAAAAATCGAGTTTTGATGTTGTCTGCACAGCAGACTCGCCGAGTCCAAGGCAAAATGCATCCAACTCACCGAGTTGGTTCGTGCACTCGACGAGTTGGACCCCCTGACAACATATATTCAATTTTTTTGGCTGGAATTGGACTAGGAACATTACCCTAAGATGTTTTTGGACTTATAAACTTGTTTTTGATGTGGTAATGTTCATGCCAATCCAATTTCTAAGATAATTGTCATCATTTCAAGATTTGTATTAGTTTCTATGTTCATGCTAATTTCTTGAAGATTGATGATTTGAATTATCTTGTTCTTAGATTAATAGAAAAGTTGTGTGAAATAGTTGATTTCAATCCATTTTAATCTAAGAGTTGATTCCAAAGTGTGTTTTTGTAACTTGTCCTCAAGTTATATGAAAAGTCACTTTTAAGAATCATAAAACTCATAAAAGTTGGCAGAGGTTACAAACTGAAGAGTCTAGTTCTAATTAAACGGTTTTATGACTCCATAACTTGTCCTCAAGTTAAGGAGGTTCAAGAGTCTCTTCATTAAATAATAAATAAATAAAAGTGTAACCTTAATTAGTTCCATAAGTTACAATATAAAAAACAGGTTATTTTTTTTAAATTAGTTTAAAGTCTTCCATAACTTGTCCTCAAGTTATGGAACTTGAAGAGTTTTAATTAAAACTACTTTACACTCATAAGTTATGGAATTAATTAGTTTTGAATAGTTTCAAAACTTGCCCTCAAGTTTTTGAAATTGAAAAGTTTTCACTTATGAATACTTTAATTCCAAGTTAGCCCTTATAATTTTAAAAGTTAAAATTCAACCCTTATACTTTATAATATTATAAGATAATAATATTTATATATATGTATAAGAGTAAAGCCAGTCTTACCGTTAGTAGGCCTCATTCACGAAACCGGTTTATAAGGGGGTATAAGGTTACTGCCTATAAAATGGCAGTTTAATGGGTGTCCACTCACCCACCGCTTCCTTGACCGGTGGAGGGTCGTTAGCCGAACGGGTAGGACAAGGACTAGAATTCTCCCTTCATTAAAAGTATTAATGATAAATACTAAGTAACTAAACTATCAAATTCCCTTTCCTGGTATGAAACCTCAAAGTATCTTCTACCAAAAAGGAAGAATCAAGTGACTCTCACCCACCCATTAAGGAGTCGCTTCGCTTCCGGTTCTTCGGAAGAATCAAGTGACTTCTCCCATCTTCATTGATCTGGGGGAAAAGGAACCATCTACCAGTTGGGAAGCTAGACATCAAGTAAGTGGCTTGATGAGGATAACTAAGCTGACACGCCGGAGTTGGCTGCTGGCACAACAGGGTGGTGCCATACCGCACCGCAGGCGGACGCGCGGTAGCGTTCGTGGTGGTGCTTCAGGATTCCAATGTACTGCGTCCAAGATCAGAACAAGCTTGCCGGCGGACCACTGCCGTCCCATTCTTGAGTGAGCTGGAGCGCAGCCATCTTATCCACTGAACTAGCTAGAAGCTATCGCTTCGGGTCGAAGCACTAAAAGAAAAGGACCGGGAAAGGCGGCGACATAGGAACCACGGGACCCCTACTAGTCAAGGAAAAACGGAAGTGCGCTACTGCACACCAGCTGAAAAAGCCCTTTCCCTTTTTAATAAAAAGAAGGTAAGCTTCATAGCTCCAATCTAGTAAAGGGGCTTTGATGGATGCCCTTTGTATAGGTTGGGTTGCTGGATACAGGATCCTCGTAGTAGGCTGGACCAACATCCAACCGAGAGAGGGCAGTCTTTAGAAGCAACAGGTTGGGAAACCAAGAGAACGCTTGGCCTTTTCTTATCTTCTTCCCGCCCTAGGAGTAGGAGTAGCACAAAAAGAGGGATTAGCATTATGGACCATAAACCACTAACGCCTTCCTCGTTGGGGCTCCATACACTGGGAAAAGGCTCTAGCGACGGGAAACCGACCACTAGTTACAAAGCTCCAATAAGGTATCGAGAGGGCTATCACAGTCAAGTGCGAAATAATTAGCCCTATTTGTAAAGTAGCTCTATTCCTATTTAGGGAGTGAAGGCTAAAAATGGCTTTATGAACCGTTCCGTTCGCCACGCACCGGCCCCATTCACTTGCTTATCATAGAGGCTGTAAGTACACAGTGCCCCACAACTATGAATAGTATAGTGGGGTTGAAAGACAAGAGTGCTCGCCCCTTCTTTCTCAAGTAGGCTACTTTTTCTGGAACACAGTCCGAGATAACCGTAACCGTGTATATATCTAAATATATCTTCGATGCGGTCTGTCCGCTTCCACCGCTCTTTCACCTCCCAAAGAGCAAAGTTGGCTTGATGAGCGCAGATGAGGAAGCGGGAGCAAGAAAACCAAGAATATCTTTCTTGTCCTTCTACTTAAGGGGCAAAGAGAAGCGCTTTTGCTACTGAGAAAGCGAACGGTCAGCGCGAAGGTTCAAGACTTAGCCGAACGTTAGCGAAGCTAGATTCTCATAGCGAGGCGCTTCGAGTTAGCGAAGCGCTGTAGTAGGGCCGAAGCCTTACTAAGAAGGGCTATAATGCTGAGCCAAGGACGCTCCGCCTTATCTATAGAAGCAGTCAACTGACTTCTGAACGAATTCGCTCCTTGGTTTGCTAATGGCTTAATCTATAGATAGAAAGCCCTATGATGGGAAACTACCACGTTAGGTTTGGAGAGAGATAGGACCGGTTATATAATAGGGGAGCAGATGCAAGCTTTTTCTTTCAATAGTCGGCCAAATGACTACAGGATCATCGGTCTACTCTACCTCAATTCACCATTTTGAACCTTATACAGAAGGTTTTTCCGTACCAGCTCCTTCTACCTATACCGCAGTTGAAGCACCTAAAGGAGAATTTGGTGTCTTTCTGGTCAGTAATGGAAGCAATTGTCCCTACCGTCGTAAAATAAGAGCACCTGGCTCTGCCCATTCACAAGGACTCGATTATATGTCCAAACATCACATGCCAGCAGATGTGGTCACCATCATAGGTACTCAAGATATTGTGTATGGAGAGGTGGATAGATAGGACTAAGGGAATAATCTTCTTTGGTTCGGTAATGGAATCAATAGCTTGCCCGAACAGGACCCTAGCTTTGTTGCGAGCCAAAAATATTGATAAATTTCCCTTCCATAGGGATCGTTGTGGCATGAACTCATTTCTGCCTTTCCTCACCCCGCCCTACCTTGTAACGGAGACTAATTGGTTGAAGGCGGTGAGGCATGGTCAGAGTGTAGGTTCGAATCCTGCCACCTTTCTTGTATATCATCCTGAAACCACAGGATGATGGGAATAACAAAGCATAAATTTTGAAATGAGCACGTCAATATATGAATTGTTTCATTATTCGTTATTTCCGGGTCTTTTCGTTGCATTCACTTACAACAAGAAAGAACCACCAGTGTTTGGTGCAGCACCTGCATTTTGGTGCATTCTTCTTTCTTTCCTTGGTCTTCCGTTCCGTCATATTCCTAATAACTTATCCAATGACAACGAATTGACCGCAAATTCACCTTTCTTTTATCAAATCTCAGGGACATGGTCTAATCCTGAGGGTAGTATTTTATCATGGTGTCGGATCCTAAGTTTTTATGGATTCCTTCTTTGTTACCGGGGTCGACCCCAAAGCCATAATGTCTCAAAACGAGGAGGCCATAGAGAAAGTCTTTTTTATTCCTTTGTCTCAAACTTCGTGAAGAACTCCATTCTATCTCTCCCTAGTTACGAACAAAAAATTGGGGCTACGACCCAGTTGTACACTCCCTTCGTTCTATGAACCCTTGTTGATTCTGAACTTCGTTCGCGAAGGCGCCGGACTTTTGATGGGCCAGCCCTTTTTTATGCGCTGTTTTCCCAAAGAACTTTGCTCCTCTGGGTGCTAGGCGCTTCTGTGGTTCGCGAGAAGGAAAAAGGACTCATCCTTTGTTGCATCTGGCGCGAGATGATAAAGAGAGAGCTTCGTCTATTGATGAACAGCAGATTCATGGAGCTCTTGGCATTGCTTTGTTTTTCTCTCCTTTCGTATCGGCGAGTTCCGACCCTTTTGTTCGAAATTTCTTCGTTCGTACCGAACCATTTGCAGAATTAAATCCTGTTCCACAAGATCCTATATCAGATATACATCCTCCTTGCATTTATGCCGGAGACGTCGCCAGTGCTATGGGCTTTGGCTTATGTAGATGAAAAATGATGAATGGGATTGTGGCACTCCACTCGCCGCCAATGCGGAAGGATGACGCCGAAAAGAATGGAAGGCTCTTTCGCTCTGCTGCATGCGTCGGATCCCGTAGAACAAGCAAGCTCTTTACCCTAAAATTAAAACATATGGGCGCAAAAGGCTATCCTGCTCTATTGTTACGAAGCAATAGAAGCCTGCTTATGTTGCTTCGACGGCGTTTCGCCTTCTCTTCGCTCTGGACAGGAGTGCTAGTGGATACGGGGAGGGAGCAGGCAAAGCATGTCGTTCGTAATGGAAAGAAAGAGACCACTACTTCGCTTCTTTGTTGGATCGCCGGCACGAACATAGTGGTCTCTGACCAGGACCAGGAACCAATTCGAATTTTGATCTTGACATGTCGGTGTTTTTTAACCGTAGGCATTTTGCCAGGAAGTTGGTGGGCTCATCATGAATTAGGTTGGGGTGGCTGGTGGTTTCGGAATCCTGTGGAAAATGCTTCTTTTATGCCTCGGGTATTAGCTACAGCTCGTATTCATTCAGTAATTCTACCCCTTCTTCATTCTTGGACCTCGTTTCTGAATATTGTGACTCTTCCATGCTGTGTCTCAGGAACCTCTTCAATACGGTCCAGATTGCTAGCTCCCGTTCATAATTTTGCTACATATGATACACGAGGAATCTTTTTATGGTGGTTTTTCCTTCTAATGACCGGCATATCTATGATTATTTTCTCCCAGATGAAGCAGCAGGCATCGGTCCATATAACCTATAAAAAAGAGATGGTTGTGGCGTAAAGTACTCTTGTGCACCTACATCACTCGGCTCGCGCGCAACCCCGCCCCGTTATGTTATAGAAGAATTGAGCTTCTTGCTAGGCTGGTTATTCAGAGCCAGCAATTGGCTGTCGGATTTCGTCCCGCAACTAGAATAAGATCACTTCGGGGGTCACTGTGATGTGGCTGAATGTAGAGCAGCCCGCCCTTACAGCCTTTGATCAGTAGAATATTTAGAACTTCGGAATATGGTCAAGGTAGCTTGCTTCCAAGCCACTGCACTAGTTGCGCATGTAGTCATAGTAGTCGGCCCACAATGCCTCTGTTCTATACTAAAATACTATTTCGTATGAATGGGGAATTAAGTCGCTCTTTGATCTGCAGAATAAGGCCTACGAGCTCTCTCTTTTTATGGCAGAGATCTCTCCACACCAAGGAACCAAATCACAATGGATCGAACAACTGGAAATGATAACAGAATGCATAGGTCATTAGAAGGAGTTCAAATAAGCGGAGAAATATAGTATACCACCTTACTTCTTTCGTCTATGAGGAATAAATAAAATTGAAGAACCCGCGGATATGTGCAAAACTTTCATTCTTGTTAGTCGGAAAATGGCTCGTGGTAAAGACAAGATATACTTTGACCAGACGTGCTCGGAATCTTTTTGTCGATTCGGGGGAAGTTCTCGTACCTTCACCTCTACAATTCGGTAAAGCGGCTTCGCCTCCTCGCGTTTGTTCAATTATAAATAAATAACCACTTTAATGGAGATTTATAGCATCATTCAAGTAAATACAGATTAAGATCGTAAAAACATAAGCTTGTAATATAGCTACACCTAATTCCAGACCGGTTAATGCAAGAACTATAAATAAAGGACCAAGATCCCCTATAAAAAACAAAATATCATTCATATATAGCATAGTCCAAGCGAACCCACTTAAAATCTTTACTAAACTATGACCGGCCATCATATTAGCAAATAAACGTATTCCTAAGCTTAATGCACGAAAACAATAATAAATTAGCTCAAGGAGCACTAAAAAAGGTGCTAACGGCAGTGGGACTCCTGCGGGTAATAAGAAGCTTAAAAAATGAAGCCCATTTCTTTGAAATCCTACTATAGTAATGCCAATAAAAATGGAAAATGAGAGACCTAAAGTAATGAGAAAATGACTTGTAACTGTGAAGCTATAAGGTATCATACCCTGAAGATTACAAAATAACAAAAAAGTAAAAGTGACCAAGATGCAAGGGAAAAACGTTTGTTTAACATTTCCGGAAAGACCCCCTATTTGTTCGTTTACCAGGTTAAGCACGAAATCATAAATAAGCTCTACCAAGGACTGCGAAGCATTTGGTACTAAGTTTCCTCCTCCTTTTTTGTAACAAAATGAATCAGAAGTAGGACCAAACTGAGAGTTAGCAGCATAAACAAAGATGAATTTGTGAATGAGAAATACAAGTTTCCTATCTTCATAGGAATCAATGGGAGAATGGAAAATTGCTCAAGTGGGCTGTTGGGCGTAATCGTAAGAAACACTTTTCATTTCATCCCTGTAGTTCCACTTCTTGCTCTAAAAATTAGGAAAGACTTGTCGGAAATCGCCAGTTGGCTTGGTCCGACCAAGAAAGGCATGGGACTCTTTGGGCATTGCTTGGGTCGAGTGAAGTAAAGACTGGCTACCTATAATATAAAGATCCCTCACTACACACTTTAGATATAATGAAAACCTTTAGTTTAGGAGTCATTCAGGCTAGATCTAAAAAAAGAACAGAGCCTTCGTATGACCCCTTTCTAGTACCCTATCTTGAGCAGGAAAGTGTTCAGTAGGAAAAGACTGGAAGAAATGGGATTCGAACCCATGCATGATGCAATCTTCTTGTATGTCGATTTAGCAAACCAATGCCTTAAGCCCTTGTGCTATCCCCCCATGATCAGATCAGATAGCCCTTTGGGCAACCAACCCATTTCGCTCTATCATTTCTTCTTTCTTTCCTAGCCTACTCAAAAACTATTTAGGAAGGGCTACCGTTATATACGCAATTAATAAAGGATGCCGAATCATCCACCGAATCCTATGTTTCATCCTAGTTTATTTGATGTGTATACCTGTTTTTCAGTTGGCCTCATGTATATCTAGGCCAATGTGTCTTATTGGGCTTAGTATGTGCTTAGTTTCGGTTAATCCTTAGGCTCTTTTTGATTACGTAGAAACTTGGATTATTTTTAGCCTTTGTAATCGTAATCTAATTTCAATAATTTTTTCCATAGGTTAGTTTCTTTATTTTAGAGCTCGGGCAGTGTCTTGAGTTCTTTGTTTGGTTGCCTGGGGTGGGGTATGCCCCTTCATTTATGTTTACTTTGGGGGTTCTCCTCCATTGGTCAATGTATTCTTACTTACCGAAAAGAAAGACTAGTTAGGTACCGTTGGTAGAGCATATTCCAACACTTTGGATAACCACTTGACATTGGCACCTTGGCCAGGTAGATCCGTCCCACTCTCCGGACCTCACCTCTGCTTTTTTGGAGTACGGGATGACTCGGATGGGCAGATAAAACAGAACCTGTCAGTTACGCCTTTAGGGGCCACCACGTATAGCTTTAGTTTATGCTGTAGCATCGGTTATTGCTCTGGTTACGAATGACCCAATCTATCTATGGCAACCACCCCTACTTTTAGTAGATGGAGATGCGCACCTAGGAAAGCGCGGAATAGACCTACGTGTCGGCCAGTGTCGGGGCAGAGATAGGGACCATGAAAGCATGGGATTCAATCGAACCTTTTTGGACAATTCCTAACGCAGAAGAGGGATGCTAATAAGCTGACAGCTCAGGCATGGCTTCAATAGCGAAAGAAGTTCTTTCTGATTTGAATCAAGAAAGAGAATGAATTTATGAGATCTTGATCTGTTCAGTGCCTTCACTTGTGAACAACAGGGACCCATTCTGTTGATTGCTTCTCTTCCCCAGCTCTAACAAACTGGTTTTTCTTTCTCACGGAATTAGGGAAATCATTAGATTCTTCTTCCTTCTTTCGGTAACATATACCGAGATAGGCTGGGAAATCCCCCTTCGATAGACAGGTGGCAACTTGACCTCTAAGTAAGGACAGGAACGCCCGTGCCCAATCAAACACTACAATCATGAAAAGCACCTGAACCGAGACCTAAAGCTGAACCGCTGAAGGAACCTCTTTTCGTTGTTAAAGCAAGTACGCTTTTCAAGCTTTTTCCTTACTCTTACTAAAGCAGGCACACGCAAAACTCTTTATTTGGCTTTTCACTGAAACCAATACGTCTAAACATAAGGTAGGTGCTTTCACGACTCACTAATCGGGGGATCAAAATCTTTGCGCAGTAGAGGCGGAGGACGAAGCGAATGTAGAGGACACAGCATATCCAGGGAAGGAAGATGGACTGGACTCACTCTCATTCATGGCATGGGCAAAAGCAGCCCTAATGACTTTCAGTGAAGATATGCTTATACGGCGAAGTCAGTCACAAAGTCTATGTTCGTATGCTTTCACTCTAAGTCGACCATCCAAAAAGGATGTGCACAATTGATCATTGACCGCAGTCTTCTCTTTTCTCTCCCAATGTGGGGAACTTTTTTCGGTTTTTTTCTCTTCAGCACAGCACTCAATGGTGATACATGGCGTCATTACTGAATCCTTTCATTGACCTTTCTTTTCTATAACGAAAAAAGCCCTCCTCTCGGAGATGTGGGTGAGAAACCCAAATCAGAAAAGCTCAGCAAGCCAATGGCTCAATGGTTCTCACCACCCTCCTCTGGCGCAAACACCGTTTGCTGCGCTGCGCTCATCACGAGAAGCCGGGGAACTCTCTTGGGTGGACTTCAAGCGCGATGATAGTCAGTCTGAAGTTTTCTACTATGCCATCTTTATTAGTTCAAAGACTGGGCTTGGGGGTTGGTCTCAGTGGTCAATGAAAATGTACTAGTGTGTTGTCTTAACATGCAGAAATTTTATTAGACTGCTAGCTTTACCAGCGGTAGGAGGGTGAAAAGACAGTGCATGAGCGAAGTACGATCCTCTTTTTTTGTATCCCATCGACGATATTCTTTGGTTTTGGTACATAACAATTTGCATACGCAAAGTCGAATATTTGTTGCAAATCTAGATCCTGCACTCTCATCTCTAGTCTCTAGCTATCATCTTAATATATTAGTCAAGCCATATCTTGTACTTTCTTGGGCCTAACTAAGAAAAGAGAACAAGAAAAGCAAAAGCAAATACGAATTTCAGCCAGGCTGCTTCATTCAAGTCTAGGACTTAGACAAGACTTATAAATCGAGTAGTTATAAAGCAGTTTAATCGCATTTATCGTCTCTCACTTAGCTCTGATCTGGTGTCATCGCTCACAGTCCAAGAAGAGTAGTCCTTTCATTGGCTAGTGGGATTACGCTTAATGGGATAGACCGATCATCGCTTCCTTCCTCTACTAGTTCTAGAGTCAAGCCAGCAAAGAAGTAGACTCCTTCCTTTTTCACTGTCTAGCATCATAGGGATATTCGACGTTTAATGAGATAGTCTAGTTCTAGACTAAAGCTAGCAAAAAACAAGATTGAGGTCGATAGGGGCATTACTAGTAATTGCTAAGGTGCTTTATTAAGTATTTTCCACGCTCCTCTCCAGTCTCTTTCCAGCCTTTGTGATTTCATATATTATTCCCATATGCCATATCTCTTATTCAATCTTGCTATACGTCCAAGCTTGGTAGTTGGAAGCATAACTGAGACTGGATGTGACAGGAGGAAAAGGGAGATAGGTGTGATAGGAGGGCACGGTTAAATAGGTAAGCGAAGGCTCTCTCTCGCTCTGTGGTCTTGTGTGAACTCCTTTCTGCCCATTATTGATCTTCACTCTAAGTGAGCAGGTCAAAGCAGTTGAGGTGATAGCAATAGTAAGCAGGGAAGTAGAAGCAAAAGGTCTTCAAAGAACTTTTGTGTAATAAAGCTCCTTGGTCTCATTTCATTGGTCTCTAAGGCAAAGTCTCGCTTAATCGTTCATCGATCTTTTTCTGTAAGGCCTCGGGCCCCACGAATTCCGATTTCTGTTTTTTTTTGTTTGTATTAAAGTGTTGGTAGCTTCTAGCCTCGAGCTGGAAAGTCTCATCGGCGGGGGTACTATAGATATATCATAACTCTCTAATTGAGACTCAATCTATACAATCAATCAATCAGTATGTGCAATATACTGGTCTTTGCGATATGCTCTTTCAAATAGATCACAGATCTTCCCGCTTAGCTGCACTGCTCTCTGAGCTCTTTTGTCCGCTATCGCTTCCTCTAGTACTAGCTCTGATCTCTCTTCAGCAGTTGCAGTACGATTCTTTAATTCATCTCCTACCCTTTATAGTCGTAATCACTAGAAACTCTATATCACTGGCAATTGGCATTGGCGTAATCTTTTTTCTCCTGTCGGAAGGGGGTCCTGTCGAAAGCAAGAAAAGGCATTGCAAATGGCATGCCCTTACTCTAATTCTAAATAAAGCTCTTTTGCGCTCTTGGTCAGGCCTGTAACAAGTATCTAAAAAATCTTTTCTTTTCGGCCTATGGTTCGGTCAAAGCAATGACTTGAGTGAGTAAGGAAGTAGGACCTTTTTACCCCGGCTGTGAGTTATTACTGACCCCTCTCTGTCTCTCCCCCGTGCTGTGAATGAAGTGAGTAATTCGTTGGTGCTTGCCCTTCAGTAAGTAGTTCGGATGGTTGGATACATGCTACGCTCTTCCAGGCTTGCCTGACCGCGAGAAGCCTTAGGGTAAAATAATCTTGAACAGCAATTTGAGAGCATCTTTGGAATTGAAAGAAGGGGCTAACCTGACTTTCACTTTCATAAAAAGAGAAAACTGGACTTGCACTTTATGAAATGGAATTGCGATGAGCCAGAAGTTAGAATCTCGCCTAACCACCTGTCTCCGTCTCCCGTAGTTCCCCCCAGAAACATCCGTTTGCCTACTTCTACTTTGGCCGGGGGTAACAGTCTTTTTGAGAACCAAGTGGCCCTTGAGGAAGACCTTCAGAAAACCCCTCTAACTCGGGGAAAGGAATTCAAGCCCATAAAATGAGTCAAGTCTATGATAGGTACCAATAGTCTTTACGGCACTCTTACCCCTTATGCAAAGCACCAATGACTTCGGTCTTCTGAAAGGGGCTTAGAGCATATCATCAAAGAAAGAATCCCAAGGAAGTGGGTGAAGCTGAGGTTAGAAATGGTTTCTCCTGCTGTTGCTAGTTCTTTCGTTGTTGGTAGTTCCTCAGGTCGGGTTGTTTATTTTCAGAGCTTTTTCAATTCTTTCAGAACCTTTCGTATGCGCCTTTTGGAAGATTTGGGGTACCTCCTCTCTTTCCGATCTCATTCAAATAATAAGCCAGTCCGGTTTATTAGATAGTGAATTGGTAAGAGAGGTGCTTGGTCTGTCTCCGAATGTGGGCCTAGAAGCACTAGCCGAGTCTCTGAATATTCCCGAGGGTTCTCAGGATAAAGACAGCCTTAAGGTGCTAACGGAGCTTCCACGGTCTCAGTCCATGAAGGTGCTTGCTTTATTGGTTGGCAGCTTGGTTATAGTCGTTATGAAGAATGAAGGAGCGATGAAGGAGCTCACTTCCATGACATGGGAAAGGATCATGGGATGAGGAAAAGAAAGAAAAGGTGCAAGGTGAGGAGATATCGAGAGGTAGAATAGGTGAAATGAGTTCAAAGGAATTAGTTAAGACACGCTTCTTTAGCACAGGCCACGGAGTGAAGTTGGAAGGTTCAATGAACTACGCGAAGGGGAAATCTTGGGCGCTATTGTTGTCTATATACAAGTGGCATAGGCGAAGCTGTGGCGACTCGTGGAGTAGACAGCGAGCTCCGCTTGAACAGAAAGCAGCAAGCTGCAAGCACTACTCCAAAAGCAGTGAGCTCCACAACAAAAGCGAAGCGAGCCGTGGTAGCCTATTAAGTTTTTCAGCTGCATCGTACCGTACTATGGAAGGGGTCTGTACCTCCTTTAGATAGATCCCCCTGCTCCTAATGTAGAGCTAGAACTACTACTACCGTGGAATCCGCAGTCACACATAAGTATCTCGCCTTCCAAAAAAAGCGGTTGCTAATTAGCACTAATGCTAATGGGGACCATCGATCAAGAAGGACTTCGGAGACTGCAATCGAATTGATCAAAAAAGAGAAATAGGGCCAACTCTTCTAGTTGCGCCTCTAACCTTACTACGCTACCCTGATAAAAGGTCGAATTCAGCAGGACTGCAGGCACGAAATGCTGATCAAATCCGTTAAAGGAAGCCTAATCAAATCGGGCAAACAAGAAGATCTGACTGAGTTGATGATGGACCAGATCTCGAAAGGCGAGAGGCTTTCATAAAGACGTATGAGAAACGGAGGGTCGAGAGAGGCTTATTGCACGATCCACCCAACCGCTAATAAATGTTGCATAAGATAAGAGAGTGGGAGGCCGGCCCCCGCCCATCTGGAGGTGCACACCCATTTATGAACATATACAAAGGGCTAAAGAGAGAAGTCCATGGAGAACTACCAAATCCAATGACTTTGATTTGTTCGTACCATTCTGTCATCGATCACTGCTGGGTCGGTTGGTGAGTCACCCAAAAAAAGCATCGAGAAAGGTCATGCATATATGTTTTATGAAATGATCAGCGGTTTCATTTATGTTATGCCCTACATCGTGTTCGTCTGTGTTTATTGAGCTTTCAGCGCCATGCGCTTTGCTTCGCTTTATAAAAGAGAGAGAGCCTTGTCTTGAGAGTGAAAAGAAAGGGCAAGCGATAGAAAGGATAGTCCCTCGCGCGTTCGCGAGAACTACTAGAAAATGGTGAGATCATTAGATCATTAGTGAAAAAAGGACCAACGACGATCCTATCCTAAAGGAGAAGAAGGAGTAGGAGGAGTCAGTTTTCTTTGAAGATCGAGGAATCAATCTCCCAATTATGCCATTCGGAAGAAGTCTTCTACAGAGGGAAAGCCTGTTACGAGTAAGTGGAGAGGAAAGATCTCCAGAGATTCTTATCTCATTCCATTCCAGTGGCTCAACCAGTAACCAATGGCGAAAACTAAAAAATCCATGGTTTCCCGGTAGAACCCTATTTCGCCCAAGTTGTTTCAGAACCGGAAAAAAAGAAGCGGTTTTTCGCACAGCTTGCGCATAGTGCAGGTCCCACTTCTATATCGTATTTGGCCGAAGAAGCATCGGATAGGTTGGAGTTCTTACCTTCTTGGGATTCCATGGACCAAGATCGGCTTTTATTATATGGGCAATGCCGATCTACTTTAGTAGATCATATGGATGTAGAAAAAGCTTCTCGTTTTGATGAATTGGAAACATCTCTTTTCCATTTCTATTTACCCAGTTCATATCTTTGTTTTGTGTGTTCCCCGGAGGAATTCGATCTCTTCAATCTCGGGATACCACCTAAATAACTATAACTGCGGCCAGAGAGTCAAATAGGTCGGGAAGAAAGAGTCTGAGGTTGGGTTGGACGACATACATCTTGGTTGGTCCCACCACCACTGGGGATTGGACATATATAGAATCTTTCTTCTAAAAAAGTCTTATTATATATATAATTTTATATTCTTATTTATTTAAATAGCTGCAAGACCACAAAACGGGGTGAAAAAAAACAAAAGCCCTTCTTTTAAGTTCCTCCCAGATACATGGCTTACATACCCGGCTCAACATTCTTGGAAAACAATCGAATCGAGGGTCCGGAGGAGAATTGGCCATTCAATCTTGTGAACTAATCGAGACCGAAATTGGAGAAAGAGATACGAACGGAAAGGAATAACCAATCGATGAAAGAACATGAAACGATTCTGTTTCAATAGAGGAACGAGAAAGGGTTGGGGGCAATGAAGTAGGTGAAGTGGTTGGATTTTGCGAGCTGTTCCCACCACTACTGGATGTGATTCCAAGAGCCGAACGAGAATGAATACCACACAGAAAAGTCAAGACCAGGCTCCTTAATGAAATGTTTAACCGATCCATTCCGGATTGACCGAATTGGTACGGAAGTTGTAACATGGGAAAACCACGGAAAACACGACTTATTTGAATAACCCGGTAACCTACCAATTGTAGAAGTAGGATTTTTGGCAAGCAATAAGCACTTAAATAATACAATTCAAGTGTACCATCTTCTTTCTCATTTCGAGGAAAAGGTGCGGAAGGAAAAGGAAACAACGGAGGGATCCGAATCGGACCTAAATGGGAATGACATGAAAAGTATTTTTCAAAACCTAGCATTAAGGGCATTACGACGATATATGAGAGGAATGGAGAAAAACTCGTGATTGGTGTGGAGGGGAAGGTCTATTTATAATATAGTTCAAGAAAGAGTCGTCTCATTTCCTTACTTCTTCGTTCTTTCTAATTCATTCACTTCAAGACTGGTTCTGAACGCCGCGTAACATCATCTTCAACCAACCTCCATCGTACCGGTGCGACCACTAAAGAATTGCTTATACACTAAACAGCTGCTTATATACGCTTACTAAAAGACTGACTTTTATTCATATTCAATTCATTAGGCCAGCATGAAACTAAGAAAGATAGATGTGCCTAAGGCGTAAGCAAACTGTGCACGCTAAGAGAAGAGGAGAGATGTTCGCAATGACTACCACAAGAAAGCCGCCCCCTCTCTCTAAAAGGGCCCGTCACTTCGTTCGTACCTTCTTGGCTTAGGCTTGCAACTTCACTTACTTTATGGCCTTGCCACCTTTTTATAGCAGAAGCTAAGCGCTTGAAAAGCGCGCTAAGAAAGGTTGCTTCTGTCGGCCTTTATGTGCAACAGTCCACCAGTAGCGGAAGATAGGGTTATCGTACATACAAGAGTCTTCCAGTTCTTACGAAAGCTCTTTCTTACCAGTCAAGTAGTACAACAGCTGTCTCTTATCTTATAGCCCGGCGCGGCGGGTCGCCTTTTTAATTCAGTCGATAGAAGAAAGTATTAGATAAGGAGTAGGTGAGTGAGTCCTCGCTGACCTGAGCGATTTCGATCACCTAGCAGGCCTTTTCTTTGGTAGGTAACATCGCCAAAGCGTATCATCAAATTTGACTATGAAGGAAGGAACTCGGCAGAAGATCGGTCAGCAAGAAAGGCCTACTTATCCACGGGTTCATTGACAAAACCGCCGTAGGAATGGAGACCTTTCAATAGAGCGGAGGCGAACTGATCAACGAGAAAGAGGCCCTACTCACTAAAAAGGAATAGACCACAAGATCGAACTGCACTCATGCCTCTCCCGCATCAAGTTGACCGCCATACTGGAGCTTCGTAACATGTTGACGAAGACCTCCGAACTGAGGGTTCGGTCAGTACAAGAGACTAATTTGTCTCCTCGGAAGAAGAATAGCCCCGCTCTCTAGCCGACTGATCCCGTTGATCAAACTGGGAGGGGACGTGTCACATTAGAGGTGAACGATCAGAGGTGTCCTCTAATCACTACGATGAGCTGGTCCCTCTTTTAGTAGACTCAGCTATGAATATTCATAAAAAAATGAATGCCTCTTTCACAACTAACCCCATTTTCTTAATGCCGAGACTTTCTCTTTCGTCGAGCCCCGAGCTTGTGGTCCTCCTTTGAGTTTGGGTTCAATTGGATGAATCTGTCAAGTCAAGGTCAACGTACATAGCAGCAAGGATGGTGCATCGCCTCTTTCTCATTCTCGCTCGGGAGCCAAAACGAACACGCCTGCTACCTACTGTACTGGACCTTCGACCAAGCATTCTACCTTTGTCGAATCGGAACCAATACCACTGCATTGCGCTCGAATAGTTGAGCAGCCGCCGGCCCTTCCGTGTACAGATATAGATTCATTCTTCGTACCTGGTCCAGCCTCACAACCCTTCGCGGGTTGGTAAGAAGTCAGTCTTGTTTGGTAAGACGGAATTTTACAAAGAAAAGAGAGTGCTCGCCCCGGCCACCAAAGACCGTAATTACATAGATAACTGCTCCTCCCCTTCTCTGTCTTTAAGGCTTTAAGGCGAACCGTATGGCGGCTGGAAATAAAGACGACCTCACCTTCTCGTAGATGGTGTCAGTGAGAGCCATTTTAGTACCCCCCCCCCCCCCCCCGTTGACCTTTTTTTGTAGATAGAATCTTCAATGAGTGGAAACAAGCAACCTTACTAAGCTAAGAAAGGTGCTTGTTGAGTAAGGCCGGCTTTCTTCGAATGCTTGAGAGCTTCTTTCTCATATCGATCATTCAATATCCTTGACTTTTCAATAAGGGGCGCATTAGCTAGGCTATTTTCTTGCAGGAGCGCTAGCGCGCGCCCTTACATTTTCTTCACTCGCTCTGCAGTACGAGCCTCATACAAAGTCGCGCCCCTTTAATATGATGAAGAGGGGCCGCCCTCTTTTCTTTTCCGCACCAATGCTTATTTACTACTACATCTTTTTTGGGGTGTATAGCTCAGTTGGTAGAGCATTGGGCTTTTAACCTAATGGTCGCAGGTTCAAGTCCTGCTATACCCAAACCTAACTTGCACTATACTATGAGTAAGGATGCGTAGTAGCGCAAAGAGAACTCTTTGGCCTTTAGATTAGAGGCGCTTCGCCGTCTTTGATTGGATGGAAACATCTATCTAAAGTGTGCAGTGAAGGAGAAGAGTAAATAGTAGGGGAAAGAAGAAAATGGCACATTGACATTCATCTTCCTCTCGAAGGGCTTTGAGAAGAGGGGCAACAGTGAAGATACTGAGACCGTGTCTATGGGGTCTTAGTAAGAATCTGTTGCAAGCAAATGCATGTAAGGGAGGAATGCCCGCATTAAGATTTAAAACTTGTCGTCTACTCGAAGGAAATGTTTGGAACAGGAAACTTACAATAATACAACGCCGCATTCTTCGAAGATTGAAGAACAAGACGAGATCTATTAAGAGAATGATTTATTCTCGAAAAAATCTGAATAGTTACATCCAATTACAAACTACACGAAAGTTGCCCCTTTTTCATGGAGATTTACCCATCACAGAGATGCATAGAGGAATAGAACGAACTTCATATATCCCTTTTCCACTCAATCCAGAAACAAGATCGGACGTTATTCCGGTTCGTCTCCATTTTAGTGAAACTCTTCCTCAAGCAAGGCAGCCGATAAGTCATCGAAGGCTTTTTGTTAATAATGTAATAGTCAGCATTACTTCTTTTCAAGTTTCCCAAGGTGATTTCATATCTTTTAAAGAAAATGATACTCTAATCTATTCAGAAATAAGGAGATCCTTCTATACCGAAATTTCAGTTTCTAAAATCATAGGAAAATTCCTGGATAGCCCGGTAAGAATGTGGAGAAGAACCAAAACGGAATGGTTCCGCTTACTTACAACTAAGAGGGGATGCCGCCTACTACTGAAAGACCCGTTTTTGCAACAGTTGCGTTCTTCTATGCAAGACGAAGACTTAGAAAGAACAAAGAAGTTTGGATCCGAAAAAGTATGCTTAGGCAGTTCTTTTGCTGATCACAAGAGAATAAAGAGGCATTTTTATCATTTCAAATCGATATTCTTATCGAAGAGAAGGAACGAAAAAACACTAAATCTTACTACTAGAAAAAGAAGTCCTATAGTTTACAACTCTTCTTTCTATAGTAATTTGACCACTTGCTCCACCCATCAGTCTTCTATTAAGAGAAAAATAAAAAGCTCTTCCCTATCTACTCATTATTCGGAGGTGAATCGTAGAACACTAAAAGCTGTGCTATCTTATGGACCTAACATAGGTCACATCCCTCACGTGCGCCCAGAGCACATTCGATAGCATCCTCTTAAGGTTTAAAGATCCAAACCTTCTTCTTCTTAGCGGAAACGCACGTGGCCAAAACATCTAAAGATCAGCATAGTCGCTCATAGGGGCCTATCTATCCGGATAGAGGATAGTCTATATCTTGATTCACTACTTCCATTTTTCTTTTTATATTTCTTTTTTTTTCTCTGTCTCGTACGAAGCAATGGGAGGCAAGCTATGATGGCAGGATGTGACCTTGCCTTTCGCCCTACTACCGCCGTTCTATGTTCTTCTGACTAAACAAAGTTAAGACTTAAGTTTCGGAACTTAAGTTTGCAACTTTTTTCAGCAAAGCTTAGTAAAAATCCCTCCTTCGGCTACCTTGGATCAAGGGTAGAGATAGGAAGTAAGTCAAAGGTAGATCAACAAAAGTCTTAGTATGGGAAGAGTCAGAGCGAGGGGAGAGACTTTCTAAACGAAGGTTAGTATAAGTAAGGAAATGGGCACTCTACTCACATCGAAGTAACTGTTGTCTCCCTTATGGTCGACGTTCTCTCTTCTTATCCTCTCCTCTCCCTACCGGTCGCCGAATATAGCTCTTCTTTGCCGTTCTGGTTGGCTTAGGGCGGTCGAACTCTCCCCTCCTCTCCTTAATAGTCGAGTGATTTCTCATTCTCTCTCCCTCTTTCTATAGATAAGCGGGTTCTTCGATCATTCTAATGAAATAGGTTCGTTAAAGCCAATTGCTCGAATTCTGTTTTAGATTCCTATTCCACTCCAACCGGTGCAGAACTCTTAACCTCTCTAGGACCCTCTCTACGGCAAGGTGCTGCTCTACTCTTTCCACTTGGTCCCTCGTGTATAGCGGTCGAGTTCTTTGCCTCACGGTTTGGCTACCCATCGTCATTCCCTCTCTGTCTAAAGTGAGAGGGGTTCTCTATGCGCAGTGTAAGATTCCCCTGGATGGGTCTCGTAGGCAGCAGCATTCGTGCTTGCCTTTGCTGTGATTGTCCGTTGTTCCCTTGGTGCGCTGTCATTGACGGTGTAAATCTGTTCGTTCGAGAAAACATGTTGATATCTTTCCATATCCTATACCCGGTTGTTTCCCTATCAAGATGTGTCCCTTCTTTTGACCCCTTTTCCAATTTCTTAGTGCTGTCCCCCTTGCGTTCCCTCCCTTTGTGAAGAATTCCATTTCCCTTTTTCTCCACTCTTATTTCTTCCTTTCTTATTCTCCTGTTGGAAGTACCTAATTTGCTTTTTGAAATCTTTCCTTTCTTATAATTATAAGGTCCTTCCCCTGTATAGAAGTCTGTGCGATTTTTCCCCTTATCTTCTGGCCGACGCTCCCCTTACCGGTATCAGTGCAAGGGCAATTAGTATGGGTTGCCATAGTAGTCTGGATGGATTGGAACAAAAGGATGAAGGAGGGCCGGCCTGCCTAACAAGTAGACCGGAATAACTAGCTTCTAGTCCAACTAGCTAGAGCTCCAGCCCAAGCCTCCAAATCGAAGCTTCGGAGAGCCTTCTCCCATGCGATGAGATGAATTCTGTCTCTCACTCCAACACCAGACCGTGGACATTTCGTCCGAATTCCTTCAATCCTACCAGCCATTCCTTTCGGGACCCCGGACAACGAGGGAATAAAGGCAAGCTTTGAAGAGTGGATTTCATTAAAAACAAGGCCTTACCAGCTTGACCTAAGAGGGCGGGCTCCTTTCCAACCTGAAAGCTTCTTGCTGAATTTCTCTGTAACTGAATTCTAAAGTTCATCTCTTCATCTTCCCAGCATACCAAAATGAACCGAAATGGAATTGGCTATTGAACAGCCAAACATATTCCAGCCGGCCCTCGTAGTATGGATGGAGGATGAAGAAAGAACACCTTACTTCTTTCAAAAGACGGAAACAGAGTAATTTTTTCCCACTAGCCTAACTAATGATTTTACCTCACTTTGGTGTATTGTATAGACAAGCCTGACTTTATAGATAGGAATTCAGAAAAGAGTTCTAACTTACCTTCCTGACTGTGCTTCCTGCTTTTGGACCTATTTTCTATTCTAGTGGTAAGACTGTACTCTACTGCAACAGGAGAAAGGAAAGCAGGACATCATGATAAGACCCTCTTTACGCTCTCTCTTTCTGCTCGCTCCTGTCAACGAATGAATTTACTACTTGTGTCGCTGACATTCCATTAGCATGGTGGACTATAGACCGGCTTTCACGTTCACTCTATAGGAAGGGGACTTAGATTAGTCGATTCAATGGGCGAACTGCTTTCCCTTAAAGGTAGCAAGTGATTGAAATGACAAGCTTGTAACTGATATGAAATCGGAAGACAGTAAGTTGGACGAGGAGCTCATGTACCACAGAGTGGACAAATGCTCCTCTCTTTCAAGAGACTGTTTATGTTCTTTTTTCTTTAGTCTCTTTACCTGCGAGCATGAATTCCTGAACCCAATACTAGGAAAGAGCTTCATACCCTATAGAACTGACAGATCGGCTAGCGAAGATGGCTCAGTCTCAGTAGATCCCTCACTCCTCACCGGCTTACGGAAAGAGAGCCCTAAGGGAGAGAGTTCTGGTACTTCAGGCATATCTATCAATGGGCAAAGACAGACGAGCCTTCTATCTCTTCCAGTCTTATAAAGGAAAGAAACCAGGATGAACATGCTTGAGTTTCAATAGGTGACTTTAAGGTAGGCGCCTATCTCTTATTATACTATAGCAACGGGAGAAGTCGGGATTGGTGCCCGGAAATCTATAAAAAATTAGCATTTTTCCCTGATAGAACTTTTTCAATTCATGATCTTCTCTACGAAGGGAAAAGTGAAATTTTCATTTGACAGCTATATAAGATAGACACTTTCTAATTTCCATGTCTGTCTATAAGGGAAATAGGTCAAGTGTCATTTTGCAGCTATATGAGCATGAACATCTACTTTAGAATTTGAATAGTCCTCTTAGCCGGTCGATTGGCTTGAATCTCTCTTTCTTTTGAATCGTAACCTACTATTAGTGTATGCCTAAAACTGAACTAATTACTTTTCTCTAACCAACTTATGACCAAACAAAAAATGACTTAACTAATTGCCAGATTTCCCTCTCCTCATTAAAAACTACTTCTATCTAGCTCCTCTCTTCACCATCTTTTGGTCAAAAAGAGTAAGAGTATTAAATCCCAAAAGTCCTAGGAGTTAAGCATGCTGGTGATGAACTAGTTCTCGTTCACCCCGGGTGGAATGAGTCAAGCTAGTTCCGAAATCGCCAGGGCCCTCTTGTTCTAATCTTTTTCTTAGAAACTGGCTTTTAGAAGTCTTGCTGCGAGGAAGATTAGAAACGCCTTACTATATTGAATTGAGAACAGTGGCATTTTTTCTGCAAATATGGAGTTTGTTGAAAGGACTTGCATCCTTCGTTCGTAGTGGTCATTTATAGCTGTTTTTCCAACTAAACCTAATTTACTATTTTGCGACAAGAGGGGGCTCTTACTTCTTTTATCTCTAGGTTGAGTACTAGCAAGTCAAGGAATCGGGTTTTCAGCATCTATAGTGGAAGAGTGTACTAGTGGTGGTTTAGTTAGAGACAACAACGGGAAGGGGGCTCTCTCTTCTTTCAGCTGATTCTCCTTTTACTAGGCTTGGATAGATGGGGGTGTCGGTGTAAAGATCGCATGCAACAGTAAATGGAAATGGAATCAAACCTCCTCCTATAGGTAAGTTCAGTCTGTAACTGAGGCTTTCTAGGCATAGGGCTAATAGCACAATGGCGGTGCGGCTAGGCTTTGTGGGTTCGAATGACGATTAGAGATAACCAGCCAGGCAAGGGAAAGAAGGAAGTCTTCCTGCGGAGGGGGAAGAAGCGGCCCAGTTTAATAGATTCAATGGTCGACTTGCTTGAATCGAAGAGGAAGAGCCCACTTTCATATTGAATTCAAGCTTCCATTAGCTCCTTCAGGATGGGATTGACGTATGGAACCACTGACAGTGAACCGTTCGTCTACCTCAGGTCTTACACTGAATGACCTCTCTCATCTAATCGATCGGTGAAGGATGTCTTTGAAGATCATCTGGTCTGGCTCGTTACCATTAGTTCCTCTCTCTATAGTCGAGCTAGTAAAACGAGATATCCTATTGAAGTGAACGTTCACAAAGATCGGGAAGTAGTAGCCGTAAATCTATCCACTCGTGTAGTTTTAGGCCGCAGATGTCTACTTTTCTTTAATATGGAATTCAAATCAGATCCTAGAGTTTAACCACTGGGTGAGAGTGGGTGAGCTTGCATTCGAAAGTTTATAGTTTCCCGGCTAAAAATCACCTGCTTGTTTACAGACTGAACTGATCTATAAAAAAAAAGACAGAAGCGAGGAAAGGCCCCTTCGCTGCTCTCTCTGTTTTTTCCCTCGAGCGGGATTTGAACCCACGTCCGACTACCTGTTGAACTATACAAGAGGCCGCTCTACCGCTGAGCTACCGAGGTGGGGCTTAAGACAGGAAATCTAAATCGGCACACACGTTTTTTCATTCATTAGCTGTAACCAGCTGAGCTACCTGGACCTCTTTCCTAAAATATGCTTTTTCCTTACGCTTCTTCGTCAAGCTTTCGAGCAGAATATCCATACCTTTCTTTTAGTAGTGAATGACATGCTTGACAATAACGCTAAATCTAGACATTTAAGGTGTAACACAATGCCTTAAGTGTGGGAGGGCAGCCTATCCGTATCCCTTCGCATGGTCGTTCTATCACGAAGTTGGCAGCGGGAGTGGGACGAGAGCTCGGCTGCGAGTATCTCCCTTTCAGTGACCTGGGACAGGAGACGATTTTATGAGTTTGCCTTGTTGGCATGCTCAGTGGTCATAGTGCCTTTGATTGAAATTCCATTTGCACCCATCTCCTTCGGGGATCCATTAAAGGGATTAGAGTGGAATTTCCATTCCACCTATCCGCACCCTATCTCGCTGAAATTTAGATATGTGAGCCCGGAAACACATTTTAAAATACGCCTGTCAGCGTAGCTCTTTTTGGAACGGTACGAGCAGACCACTTAAGCAGATACCTAGACTTCCATTTTGAACCACCAAGCAAGGTAGTTGTGTAGGCGGAATATAGTATCCTTCATCGGAATCAGAACAAACTGAAGGAACAAGACAGCACCAGATCAACTTTAAAGAGCAAGCAAGAACCACTGAAAGAGGCCGCTATAAGTGCCAGCAAAGCTACTCATGCACCTGGAGCGAGCCACCTGGCGATTGAGGGGCAATCATATGCTTCTGTTAAAAAATTATCCTCTCATCGATGTTATACCGAACTGAACTAATAAAAGTTTCTCATTTAGAAAGAATGGCGAAAGAGGCCTCCTTACATTGCCCAACTAGAGCGAAAAGCCTTATTGCGTTGCGGCCCTAAGTAGCTATGGGGTGTTGATGTACTTGGAACCTAGACCGGTTACCTGAGTATGGTGGTTCGGTAGCCGTTCAATGATAGCATGAGATCCTCGCTTCGGTAAGTTACAAGGATGAATGCAAATAGCAAGGCGTTGTGCTGTGTGAAGTGGGACTGGATGCCCTAAGTTAAGTGCTTCCTTATTAATATTAATTAATGATCTTGCTCAGTAGGAGGGCTTTCCCCCTTCTGTGCAGCCTGATTCTCTCTATGGAAATGAGGGTGCCCTCGATTGACATTTATCATCGAATAAGGAATCCTTCCATGGATGAGAAGGTTGAGTTACAGTACAGACTCCGTTGGCTTTCGCAAGGAAGCATCTTGAAAGTTCTGCAATCTATGGTTGATGCCTCACTCGAACTCTATCCCATACCCTAATGCTGAAGCTACTCTGCCTCTCGGAACCCAAAAAGAAAGTCGGGCGCTTGGGAAGCTATGCAAAACCTGAAAAAAGGAATTTGCTTTCCATCTTTGAGCTCAGAGGTTATGATCGTCTCCTCATTAGGCTATTTTTAAAAAAGTATAGTTGACTCATCAGCTGAGTGGTTCGCCTCTTGTCCACCTGATTTTTTTACTTCATTTTCCGACCTGGAAAACCAATGACTCTTCAGGTTAGGTTCTCTTTCAACATAGACATCCCGATGACCATGGATCAACTTCGTTCCACGAAATAGAAAGAAAATGAAATCTTCCTCTTAGGGCGTTCGATTCCGCGAAATGGCGACCCGTTTTGCCGGAGTATTCTGCTGTGGTTAGCATTGTTAGGAATGCTTCTGACCATCTTAGGCCATTCTTGATGATGGACCCTCCGGCAACTTTAGAAGCCTTGGTTCGTAAGGGCTCTTATCTTGAACTAACGCTTTGATCTCGGCTTCTAGATCCATATCCTTTCGCATCAAGAGTACCAGCGCGTCTCAAACCCACCTTTATCCCAACAACCCCATGATGAACAGAGAGGAACCCGATGAGGGAAGTGGGACAATGTTCAGACCTTGGCTGTCACAACAAGCAACCAATCAGTTCCAGTCCCAAGGGCGGGTAAAACAAGGCCTCGACGGATGGGAACTCCTACTCTGACTATAGTTTTGCGATCTCTAAGCGGGATTTTAAGTCATCTATCCTTTATCTTTCCCTAGCGAGTGAAGAAAGAGTGGATGTTTTGAACGAGTGTTGAGCGAGTGATGTGCCCCATAAGCTATAAGGGCGAGCTATATGTATCAATTCCGTGAGCAGCGATTGAACTGAACGTAAAAAGTGCATCCAACAGGAATCGAACCTACGAATTTGCCCGGTTGGGCGCTTTAACCATTCAGCCATGGATGCAAAGAGACTCAGCGAGTGAACTAGGTTTTGGTATTCCTTCTTGAGCTTCTATTTCTTCTGTTAAAGGAGATTCGAGAAAAGATGGAATAAGAAGACGTGTTTCCAGAACGAACAAGATACGGGTTGAGAAAGGGGAGTTAGCAAAGTTAGACAAGATTGGAATGGGCATAGGAACATGTATTGATGTACCATATCGGCTAATGCTCCCAGGTTGATGCGATGTATTCCACCAGTTGACTGAAGACTTGATTATTGGTATATCGATCGGTCCAGCACGGATTGAAATAGGAGCCGGTTCGATAGGAAGCTTTTGAAAACGCAGTGCACCCATGTAAATAAGGAACGAGATTAATACAGAGGTTAAACGAGCATCCCACACCCAAAAGGTGCCCCACATAGGTCTTCCCCGAAACCCCCCAGTAACTAAGGTAAACAACGTAGAAAAAGCACCCATTTCTGTACCGGTTCCGAAAGAGCGAAGAAAGAGGGGATGTTTTGTTAATAGGAACAAGAACGTGTTTATAGCCGTAGCGATATAAACAAGAATACTCATCCGAGCCGCAGGAACGTGTACATAAGGAATACGAGAATTTCCACCTTGTTGAAGGTCTAGTGGTGCTACCCGAAGACTTAAATGAATAGCCATCGCTGTTAAGAACAACCGAGATCCAATGAAAATTTTCGCGTAGCTTCTGGTCTTTGACATCAAAAAAGAAGGTTTTAATAATGCAAGGGACATCTTATAATTTTATCCTAGCTAGTGGAACAATAAAGACGAAGTGTCTAATTAGACTTATGGTCCTTTGTTTCCAAATAGAAAGACACCAAATTCTCCGGGAAGCCCTATCTTTCGAAGGACTTATCGATTTGCTCCCCCTGACGAGCCCCCCTACCCGCCGGACCACCCCTTCTCTCTCTCGCGACCGACCCCTTGTTAGTTCGTAGAGCCGACGATGGGCGGCCAACCTCATGGATCACGCGTCTGGTCCCTCTCCCGTCGGGCGAGAGCTTTCAATAAAGCATCTCTCGCTTGGAAAGCAGGAACCGGTCTGCTTTGGAGATCCCGCAGAAGTTCCCGGATCTTCAAAAGCTTCGCGAGGGACGCGACATCCAATTGTAGCTTAATCTTAGTATTTTGGAGTACACTTGAGGTCACTCCCCTATTTCCAAAGGAAGAAAGAAAAGAGGAAATCTCCCTTTCTATTTCCTTTGCTGTTGGTCCCGGCGGACGCAGAGTTAAGTCCAAATCGAGTTGGGCATTTGAGGAACCCTCCTCTCCTGCACATTCTACGTGTTCGACCAACCACTCAGAGCAAAGGTCAAGAAGACAACACAGAGTGGAAATGGTCCAAGTGATCCCAGGTACCCATGAATTCCTACACTTATTATAGTGGAAATGCCATAAAGCGCGAACCAAGATCCGTGAGACAAAAACCAAAACCAAGACAAGTAATAACAGGAGATCATAGTTGATGTTTAAGTCTAAATCGAACACTAAATAATAAAAGAATTGAAAACACCACTTGAGAAGCTTTACTTCTAGCAAAGTTGCTAAAATAGTAAAAATAAGAAGGACTTAAAATGAAACCAAAAAGGAAGCCATGATTTTATTATATATCTTTGTCATTCGCTCCTTGCTCGCGGAGCGGCATACCGAAAAAAAGATAGGATTTGAATCGATGACTTAAGCCCTTGCGCTATTCCCCCCCTGATCGCATCGTAGATAGCAGTCAGAGTCAGTACGCTTTCTATTCTTTTTCGAAAGTGAGATCACCATCGGCTTGTTTTGTTGAAATCGAGAAAGTTCACTCCTAAAAGCAACCTTTCTCTTATATACGATAAGACGAAAAGCATTTAGTTCGATCGAGTTCTATCTATATCTATCTTCAAATCACATAAAATGGAAAGAAGAGCGTTTTTCCAGCTAATCGAGTGCCTTTACTAAAGAGTGATTACTAAACTTAGTCTATGAAAATACAAGCGAAAGCTTGAAGAAAAGATAAAATGCGAACTTTCGCGCCTTCGAAAAGGCTTTAATTAAAGTGGATTTCGGGAATGGGTGCGTCCTCTCAGCTTTAACTTGTCGCTATCTCAATCACTGAATTCAATTTCCATTTTTTTGATTGTACGGGTGCTGAGGGGCTTCTATATAAAGCGAAAGCCCTCCGGACAGAGGGAATGGAACCTGCGCATCTCTGTTGACTTCATAATTACCCTTTTACCTTTAAAGCATTCCTGAATTCTGTCTGTCACGTATGGAATTGTAGTCTTTGGATGAACTACGGCTTTGTGCTGCGGCAAAGATTTCTCTGTATCAGGTACGCATCGCAAGAGCATATGAAACAAAAAAAAGTAAAACGTCTTCTTTTTCCGCCCTCAGTCTGACTAACCATTCTATGTTCTGCATGAGAAAAGGTTATCAAAAGGTACTTTCGAAGGATATCGGGACTCAATTCAATTTAGTACCACCCTTCCCGCCAGTCCGCCCTTCCCCGAGTCTTTCTCATTCTTTTGGAGTGAAAACAGTAATGGAAATGAGTCATTTCACGGATAATGCTTACCGAGGAAAAATATACTTTAGCATTACAACTACCAGAAAAGAAGAGTTCAGTCTTACCCAGTTCTTTCTATTTCTCCCTTATTCGGATAGAATCGGAGCTATTTAACAGAGGAACGTAAGCCAACTCCCAACTCTCATTAGCGAAGCGTTAGTAGCAATCTTTCTATCAATTACTTTCCTTGCCATCTTGATTGCCGCTCCGCACCTTACCTTTCTTTCCAGAAAAGAATTGAACCCTCACTCATCCTATCTCCCCTTCCTCCAACTACGCTTAGACCGACAGTGGCAAGAGCTTCTTCTTTGTTCACAGCTTGAGCGGATTCGATTCCGAACCTTTTTTTTTGAGTAACTATAGTGATTCCTTCCCTTTCTCTTCCTTCTTTCCCAGAGCTACTGGCTCATTTCACTCTCTTTAAATAAGTCTGGGAGTCACTCGCTTCCTAAAGCACGGGAAAGAGAGAAGATCTCTTATTTATACCCACTCTTCAAAATTGAATTTCCCTTCTTCCAAGAGCTAAATCGATGGCACTTGGGATCCTTCCCTAAACTAAAGAATTTACTTACCTTGCGCCGGTATCATTTAGCTTGAGCCGGGAACTCCTATTTACCTTGAGACAGGTATTCTTTATTATAGATATCACCGTTCAAGCGGAAGACTAATTAGACTTTCTCTCGTCCAAAGCATGAGTGAACGGTTGATTCTCGAAGAGAGGATTTGCTCACAACCGAGTCTGTCCAAGAGCTTGGGTAAGCATTCAAAGCAAAAGTAGTCTCCTTTCATGACCACTTTTCAGTATCAATGAGTGTTGTGGGAACAACAACCTTTTCTTCTTCTAAGTACCATTCTTGGGAAGAACATCCTTCCGCTAGCCTTAAAGCACCTAGCTCCTTAACCTTCCTCGTACTAGTGGATGAAAGACCTCGTTTGGGCAACCTATTTTCATCATGTGCTGGTAACACCAGTTCGCATCTGGCTATTCCACTTCTTATAGTAATTAACGGCATTCTCAAGTCCAATCCGATTCTGCATGAATCGCATTCTCCAGTCCGATTCTGCATGAATTGCTTTCTTTTCTCCAGTCCAATCCGATTCTGAAAAGACTGAGCATAGCCTTTTGGTTGCCTCTCCATCGGGGAAATCCAGCCTTTATAGTTCAGCTAGCCTATTAGGCGTTGTGTAAGAGCTCTATGCTATATATGGAATAGCGGTAAGTGCTGCTTGATTGACTGCTTTAAAGTTTGAAACAAGTCTTGGATTCGGAAGAGAAGTAGGCATAGAGGATATTGAGAAAGATGGTTAACTGCTTGCTAACTGCTTTAGGTTTAGGAGTGTCGGCTCCAGGCTAGAGAAAAGATAGGATATTATTGAAGCGACATTTTTTCCTAGAGGCATTTCTGATCATTGCCCTTGTATTGTTAGATCTAGCATTTAGTTTAGAAAGGTCAATATACCCTTTAAGTTCTTTCATTTCTGGGCGAAGGTTGAGGAATTTTTCAGGTATACCCACATCAAGATGTTCCTGAACAGTCTCAGGGAAGGCCACCATTACCCTGACGAATGTCCCGTGGCAGCACCATGCAAGTCTTTGTTACTCTTAGAAGCACCATCCCTATTTTTTTATTTGAACAGAAGGAAATTCCCAAGCAAGAAACTTGGTTACCTGCATACTTGGCTCCGTTTTCTTCGAATAGAAAGTAGAGACAGCAATTTAAACATCGTTAGCAATCCTCCGGTTAGGATCATGAGGGAGAATAAAGTCTCCATCAAAAACAGCTTGACACCTCCGAACCCAAATATTCCATGCTATCGCACATAAGGTCGTACACCACTGGCAATCAAAACCAAACTTAAGATCTTTACAAGAAGCATTGCTGCATAACCAATCCGTGAATGCCAAGGAGTAGAAGGCACTTTGATGCTTAGTGGGAATAAAGATGTTCCAGATCAATTTAGCAAAGTGACACTCACGCAAAACATGTAAACAATCCTAAAAGGTGTCCACATCTAGAACAACTACTAGTCCCCGAAAATGCCTCTCCCGTCCCGTCCTTCTCTCTTGACATGGAACCCGCGGATGTCAGCCCCCCCCTGCCCGAACCGCGTCACCAAAGCGGCTCCTTTTCGGTAGTAAAGTTTAGATCTGCTGATCTAAACTTTGCACTTTGTTTAAGTCATTTAGTGGAGCGTGTGTGGTTAACCGGCACAGTAACTCGTATTTAACAAGGTAGGCAAAGGGTAACTTAATGTTTATCATTGTATCGATGGAGCGTGTGTGGTTAACCGGCACATCGATTGAGGGGTAAACACTTAAGGGTACCAAGTATATTTGCATGGTTATTCACACCTTGTTTTGTGATCCTCGGCATCCCAGTCACAAAACCTGAAGGGACCACTCGAGATTGAAACATGCCATTGAATAGTTTAATGAATCTCAAAAGAATCTAGGAGTTTCAAAACCAATAATACATTTCGTTTATCTTGGTGGAAATTGGTGAATCGTCATTCACCTACCTTCAAATATTCTATAGCTTGGATTACGACATCCCTCTTCCAAGTTATAAAATATTGTGTTGGGTCCTAGCCTTAATATTTCATATTGGGTGTTATATTAAGGACTTTAGATCAACTATCTTGAATATCTCACAAAAGATGTCTAGTTCAGACATCTATGATCAACCCAAATCTCTTGGAACTTCACTTCCTCCACCTCCTCCAATTATTCTCCCTAACCCACAAGTTCTTGAAAAGCTTAAGGTCACTCAAGCCCTATTGGCAAGGAAAGGTCTATGTGTGATCACATCTTGGAGATGTAGTCACATATTGACAAGCCGGGAGAGTTGGGTGTCAAAGTCTTGAGAAAGTTGGTGGTTCAATCACTTTCTGAGTCTCATAGTGAGTTCCTTTGGGACTCCTATGAAACAAACTATGACAAGACCCTTAATGATTTTATCTATTTGGTAAGATCAACTTCTTAAAACTTTATGGACATTGAAAATGGTGACACTGAAAATCCAGAAAAAGCATTCTCTTCCCAATGGAAAGGGATCGGCCATAGTCAAATCGGTTGACCAAATGGTAAAGAGAAAGGCTAGGTCTGAGATTATTCCATGTACCATTCCCAAAGGATCCATATGGTTCTATTGCCAAAAGGAAAGGGCATTGGTTGTGAAGCTGCCAAATTTACCTGAAAGATCATTAGGCTAGTAAAGTCAATAAGTTTGACTCTACTTCAGGTAAAGTCCACTATCTAACTCTGCTAAGTTTTTATTCTGAGATTCTTGATACATGATGTGACTGGGTCACATGTTGATGTTTTAAAAATCAAAGAAAATTGAAGAAACTTAAAGAACGAATATGCTGAATCTGATCGCGTAGATGGATTTCTATCACATAGTTTGAAGATCAAATTCTTGAGCTACTTCTTAGGAGTTATGATATATTGCTTAGGAACAGATAACAACATAGTTTTCTTGCTCTTTTGCATTGTAAGGTAGTTTTCCCGCAAAGTTTTAAAATAAAAGGAAAATTTTGAATTTTATTTATTTTAAAATATCCTAACAATGGCATTTGTGGAAAAGAAGTGTTGCTTATATGATTCCATTGATAGCAATATTGAAAATATGAATTTGATTCTTTCATTTGTGGTAGTGTCTAAATTTACCAAATAAGAAAAGATACTCATCACCCAAGTTTCAGTTGGATAGAAACTTGGAGTCATGCAAGTTGTATAGCATGATGAATGAGAAATTTCAAGCATTTGAAAATTAAGACTAACTACTTGTTCACATGGATGTGTGAGTCAAGTGAAGGACTAAGGGATTAAGTACACTTTCTTGTGCACTTGTCAAAGTCCACCACAAAAGATGGATAGGACTATTCATCATGATTTACTAAGGTTTAGTAAATATGATTATACTTACAAGCTTAAGTATAATTCTGAAACATTGGAAAAGTTTCAATGTATGACAGAACGAATAAGAAGAATCAAATTAGGCAAAAGGATAAAAGTTTCTCAAATCTGAAAAGATGGGAGAGTACTTTAGTAATCATGTATATATGATCATCTTAATGATTAAGAGACCTTATCACAATTCATTCTCTAAGTACATTCTGATAGCTAAGAAGAGGAGCTATGAATTGTTGAAGTGGTTAAATCAAGAAGATGAGTCATATTTCATTCCATAACAATTCTTAGAGTCATACTCCAAGATTGTAACTTGAGTGACATGTCTTAAAGAAGGTTTAAAAAGCACTTGTCAAATGTAAGAGTAAAAGTTTTCTACTCTTGTACATTTGAAATTGGTAAGTTGTGATGTTTTGGATAAAACAAAGACCAACTAAGGCTAATTGTGTTAAGTGTCTATCTTGATTAGAATCCACACTATCTCTTGAATATTTGGAAAGATAGTCTTATATGTCAAGAGGACAGTGGGAGTCTTAAAGATCCTGAAAAGAAGTTCAAGATCTAATCAAGAATAAAAACCTGTAGTTTAACACTAACACACGACGTGAGGTTTATAACCTATCGTGTTGACATTTATGTGCCCATTCCAGTTAAGTTGGCTATACATTTGAGTTCCACATGTTCTCAGTTGTTTGCATAGCTACTTGGAAGCGATGGCAGGCCCTTGAGCTGCCAGGTGGCAAGAAGTAAAGATTGCACAAGTTCAATCAATATGAGTTAGGATTTATCACTAACCTAGTCTTGTGATTATGGTTTTGACAAATTCACATGGATAGGAACACTTACACCATAAAATCTAAGTGTCATAAGGTTTATCTTCGATTCATGAAAATGATGGTAAGGAAACTCTTTCACTAAGTAGATTTTGAGTAGATAGCAACTGTGGGAATGATAAAAGGTCTAAACATTATGATTACGGCATCCCTTTTCATAATTGTTTAGACATACCTGTGAGCTATCTAAGGCAAGGTGTATGATTTTGATAAAGTTTTATCAAAGCAATCTAGTATCAGAAATCTAAACTTTGGTAAGAAAGTCAATAAAGTATTGATTTCTAGAAGTCCAGCTGATTTCTGAGTACATCTCAAAGCTAGTAGGAGCAATGTTAATTATAGAAAACAAAAGTTTCAATTCGTGAGGCTGCAGTGGTTGAAAAGTTGTTTTGCTATAATTAAGGGAGAGGAAATTATACTTCATTACAATTCTAAAAGCTTAGATTGAGATTTTAATCAATTTAGTCAAGAATATATATGAATTTCATGTTGGAATGGCTCAACATAAGGAAATTCTATATATGGGTTCATTATTTGCGTTCTAAAATTCGATTATGATTATGGCATCCCTTTTCATAATCTGAATTATGAGAACTTGGCAAATAGAAATGAAAATATTATAGCAAAAGACTGGTTTAGTCTTTATGTGAGACATCATGAATCGTGTCCCATATGCTTCGGATATAGGATCGATTATATGTGCTATATTCATCCTGTCTAAAATTTTCCAGATGCATGGGGCATTAAGAAGGGAAAAGGTCTAGAACTGGATATGACTAAAACAATTAAGCAATTGTCGAGGACAATCTAAGGTTTACCAAAGATTGGTTGCTCAGGGACAGTTGGAAGTATAGTGTTAATTGTTGGAAGGACCATATTGACATATTCTGAAAAGAGGCAACTCTTGTTCAAAAGTGATAGTCAAAAAGGGAATGTGGAAATGATCCCAGTGGTGGAAGTTGTTCAATAAGTTTGTATAAGATTAGGAAACTTAATGCAAGAAGGATGTTTCCAATGAGTTGATCTTCTTTGGAATGCTCTGTAATGTTTGTTGTCAAATCTTTGTGACTTTGTGCATAATCATTAGAAGAGAATCATTGCATATAAGTTGAGAATCTAACATATTTAGGTAAAATGGCATGAACTTGGAATTCCTGCAGTTGCCATAAGAATTCGGGAGTGTGAAATTAGAGTAATTCAAAGTTTGGTCAATTGGTTTATTTCACAAAGTAAGGGTCATAGACAAACATAGTATGCATACTTGGTGTATGACATGACTAGTGTTTAGAAAACATAGTGTACATGCTTGGAGCATGGGATAACTATCGTTTTAAATTCAAGAATAAAGTTGATAGCTGAAACAGTATACAATGAATAATGTGCAATCATATGGTGATAAATAAAAGGTGTTTTATTTATATTCATAAGTTCTGAGACCATATTAGATTCATTTATTCTTGTGTTTCACTTTGCATGTTTTGACTTCCATAATAACTAGGTTATTCTTCCGGGATGACTAAGTTATTCAAACCATCCACAGTCGGTCATATGTTGGAAGTAGATATGAATCAAGACTGTCATGGATTGGCTTGTAGAGGTCGAAGTTAGTGGACAAAGTTGTGCTACAACACTCATGAGTGCTCATATGTTCTGAGTATTGGATTCAACCCATGCTCATTTGAATTACTTCATGGATTTTATCACGAGTGATCATGAGACGATAATATCTTATATTCTTCAAACCTAGAGATATGAGTTGTTACTATAAGTTGATCGTACATGGATTGCACGAAAACGCATTGGTAACTCGATGATATAAAACGTGCCTTTGTGTATGATTCAACAAGTAGTAGAACAAGCCGTATGAGTCGAAGTTTATCCATTCCTTTTACCTTCGGGATAAAAGCGATATCTGTGGGCCCCTTGATGATATAATGATGACACATGTGAGTGCTTGGCCAAGCCAGGACTGATTTGAATCAGAAATCGGGAAACAACAAATGGACAGAGAGAATGATTGATAATCCATGTCTCAGTCCATACGATATCCAGAATGGAGGAATATACGATCACTTATCTAATGGACAAGTCAATGACAAAGGTTAGAGTTCATCAGCAAGGTCAGAGTTCGACGGAAGCTTTTGAGAGCTACGATTGCCAGTCGGTTCTTGAAGTCATAACTATAATTGATAAGACTTGACCCGACCCGTTATGGTCCATTTGGGTTGCATGGCATCATGCACTTTGATAGACTATAATGAGAGAAATAACACTTAAGGTTGATTAATATATTATAAGTTCCAATATATTAATAGAATTATTTAATTAGTATTGATCAAGAATTAATCTAGAATTAATTAAGTGATCAAAAGAAGACTAATTAAATATATGGGTTGATTGTCTAAATCATCCATACTTGTATAATGGGCTAATGCTCCATGGATAATCAAGTTGGGCTAAAACCCATAGGAGTGTCCATGGATGCTCAAAGGTGTATTTGAACCCATGGATCCAAGGAAATGGAAGGCCATGACAATTAGGGTTTACCCTAATTGTAACAACTATATAAGATCATATTCTTTGGGAAAAATCGGCCACTATGGATAATAAGAAAGGGCTAGCCGATTTTAGGAGTGTTTAAGTTATTCCAAGTGTATTTGGTGTTGTGTGCACCATTTGAGGTGTCACACTTGAGGCACTTGGCACTCAAGCTTCATGAAGACATTCTACATCAAAGAGGTATATATTCTATCTTGTTATATTCATTATTTTGTATGCTAGATTAGGATAATACCTTGGATGTTCATAATTGCATGTATAATAGAGAAAACATAGATCCAAGGTATTTAGGGTTGCATGTACAGTTAGGAGTGTTAGAATGCTGAAAACCCAACATTACAATGGGCCGAGATAGTTGTTGTGAGAAGGAAGTCAGTAAGGCGTTTTGGGGCATGCTATGGGTAACCTTTGCAGGTTCAATTATGGGGTCAGGAGTTGCCTTGGTGCTCAGTGTTGAAAGGGATATCTGAGAGGTAGCTCGGGCTTATGATTGTTAGATATTAGAGGATACTTCTAAGCAAGCATGATCATTTTCTTGTGTCTGAGGACATGGTGTTGAGAGTTCTTTGTTTAGATGGGTTTCGATTGCAGTACAGTGGATGGGTCTCTAATGTAATTTGACCCTTTCGTTACTTAGAGTTTGATATGGATCGTTTAGTATATCTAGTATGAGTGATCGGTAGCCAATTTTTGGGCTTTGACATGTTCCTATCAGTCGCAACGAGAGAATTAGAGGGGCAGTGAGTTATCAGGGTTTGTTATTCGAGGAGCGAATAACATGGTGATAGCTTGAGAGGGCGGTCTGGCAGTGAGACAGGCCACTAGAGTTTCCAAATTCTGGAGAGTCAGAAGGGTATCATAGCGGCAGAAAATTATGTCCTCTTCTAGGTTTGGGAGTTCCTATTTAGTTTTAGGTGTCCATGGAGGAAGTTAGCTGTGTGGTATGAGATCCTTTCGATGGTACTTTTCGGGTTTTTGGGTTCGATCTATCTGACGTTGAGAAGCGATTTCGAGGGCGAAATCTAATTCAAGTGGGGGGGGGGGGGGGGGGGTATTGTAACATCCAGACTTTCGGGTATATTATTGTGTGTTTAATTTTTGAGAAACCCTAATTTCCCAATTTCCCAAGGTTATAGCCTCGAGTCTTACTGAGACACATTGACTGGAGGGTCTTACTGTGTTATAGCATCGAGTGTCTAATGAGTTATGTTTGGTATTTTGGGGAACTCACTAAGTTTCGTGTTTATCGTGTTATGTGATATGTGTTTAAGGTTTTCTCAGGATCGCGGGAAGACACCGGCTTGATTGTACACACTAGAGAAATAGTTATTTTTGAGGATCCTGGATTATTAAACAAACAATTATGGAGTTGCGTTTCGTAAATTTAATCAATGAGATTTTTGTGTAATGTGTTACGAGAATTATGTGATTTTAAAATGAATAATTTGCTTGAAAATTTACGGTGTTACACGACCTCCACCTTTGTCACCACCAGCACAACCACCACCATCGCCGCAATCACCAAAACAAATACCAACAATTTGTTTTTATGAAAACAGTAAAAAAATACATATAACTTTATATAAAGACTAAACACATGGAAATAACTTTTATTTCATGTTTATTTCGTAGACATAGAAAAACTATGAATATATTTTACCTTTTAAAAACAAAAACGTAGTCTTTCATTTTAGGGCTAATAAACAAAAAAATAAAGTTCCTAACTTTATTTCTCCGTTCCATACAAGCTTGAAAAAGCAACATACTTTTAAATGAGTCCTTTGCTGCGTCTAGACAAAAAATTACAATCATATTTTCTTCAATCTTGTGTTGGTTTACACAAAGTCAAATACTATTGATTTTCAATTTGATACGTATCAAAGCGAACGGATGGTTGCCAAAAGGCAAGCTTTTTATTTGTTGGTTTCATTTGATATTTAATTATTTTTGAACTTATGATCATGCATGGAACACGTAGGACATCCCACCGAATTGATTCATGTCAAAAGATGTTTTGCTTTATCGAATCTTTATCTTTTGATTTTCACATTAATACAAAAAAGTTTGTTGGCTCAATACTACAGTAATGTGGGTGAGGCACACTGCAGTGATGTTAGCCGTCTTGAAAGTCTGCTGACATGGAATACATTTACCAATAAGAAACCTACAGCCTGGAGAGTTGTCTGCCCATGTCATTCTTGGTGACAACTATCCTCTAGTAGTTAGCCTCACCTCTTAACTTCTATATATATATATATATATATATATATATATATATATATATATATATATATATATATATATATATATATATATATATATATATATATATATATATATATATATATATATATATATATATATATATATATAGGTTTAGGTTTAGGTTCATGTGAGACGACCCAATTTTGTGAGACTGTGAGACGCATTTTTTTATTTTTTATTTTAGTTAAATCAAGTTCCGAAAATAATATTTAAAATTTTTTTTTGGATTTTTCCATATATTTTGCATTTTAAAATTATTTTTTAGAATATGTACAGTATAATATTCTATTAGAATATTTCACGTATTTATAAAAAAAATGGAATTTTTTTTATTTATTTTTATTTTTTTTAGTTAATTCAAGTTCGGAAGATAATATTTAAAATTTTTTTTTAGATTTTTCCATATATTTTGTATTTTAAAATTATTTTTTTAGAATATGTCAGTGTAATATTCGATTAAAATATTTCATGTATTTTAAAAAAAAACGGGATTTATTTTTATTTTTTTTATTTTTTTTTTACTTTTTTTTAAAATTTTTTTTTAGTTATTTCAAGTTCCGAAAATATGATTTAAAAAAATAATTTTTGGATCTTTCCATTTATTTTGCATATTAAAATTATTTTTAAACTTGGTCTCACGGTCTATATATATATATATATATATATATATATATATATATATATATATATATATATATATATATATATATATATATATATATATATATATATATATATATATATATGGGAAAAGTGAATATACCCTCAAGGATATATAACATTACATACCCACTTATTAAAACTACGTAGTTTTGATTATAGGTAATTTTCTGAAAAAAAAAAAAAAAAAAAAAAAACAATTTCCTAACAGAGATATCTACGTTTCCTTATTCCTATAAAATAGAAATCGATTCTCCTTTTTTTTCGAATGATTACATAATAATCGCTGTGAAAACAATCGACAATAACAAAAAAAGATTTCATATAATCGCAATTTCGACTAAACCAAAACACGATTTCACAGAAATCGCAATTTTCATAAAAAGAAGTTTCAATTCAATTAACTGGTTTCGTGCAAACATTGTTGTGCTAGCTCATCCTGTTCCATGATCGATTTCGTTCAATGATAGTCTGGTTGTGAAACAAAAACGTTTTGTCATACGATCACAAAAAAAAAGAATTCAAATAAATTGGAATTCAAAGCAATCAGAGTTCACAGAAAAACGAAAGAAGGTAAATTCACATATCAGTTTAGATATTGATTTCCAGTCAAAAAAGTTTTAAGGTTTATGCATAGTCCATCAAAGAATCTCAATTAGATTGTAAGATATGATCACCAATGCATATGCATAACTGAGTAGTTAGATGTGAGATATACATCATGTTTTGAGTTAGAATACACCGATTCCTTAGCTGCAAATCATATAAATAATCAACTAAATATCCATCTCCATTATGACAAAAGAAATAAAAAATAATGGTTTATACCTAAAAATGATGAATCGTAGGCTTGACTATTCAGGTATTATGGAAAAATTCATAGTAGTTGTCACCATTCTGTTTCTGTTTTCATAGTTTCTGTATTGTTCAAGTTTTGTTTATCTGTAACTTTCTCTTGTTACATTGTGCTTTCGTTAGTGCTAGCTGCTTGCTTTTAGCATTTTTTTTTTCATTTTTTATTTGACCATTTAAATGTATCTGTAGTATTCCTATTCCTACTAATGAATTAAATCAATGCAAAAAAAAACAAGGAGAAGTCGATGACAGTTTCTGTGTAATATTACATTTGATGACAACTTTATTAATTTTTTTTAAACAATTAGAAGGTCTTATAAATTAAACATACAAACATTTTTTTTAACTAATCATTGATACATTATATGCACATGTATCCACAAATTATTTGGATCCATATATTAACTTAAAAAAATAATAAAATTGGTTATGTGTGATGAATAACACATTGTTTTATTTATATGCTTTGTAGCAAGAAAGAATGGAGAAGGCCATGATGTTTGAAACCGAAGCAACTGATCTGGCTATAGAACCGTATATAAATAAAAATGTTGACACAAATGATTTCATGGAAGAAACATATGAATCTGAAGCACATAACGATTTCGATGTGAACATTGAATTTGACGAAGATGGAGATAATGTTGAAAGGATACTGGGAAAGGTTTTCGATACGCCCGACGAAGCATATACATTTTATAACGATTATTCCTTTTTACATGGTTTTGGTATACGTAAAGATGATACAGTTAAAAACACAAGAACAAATGAGCCTTATCGGAAGTATTATGTATGCTGCAAAGAAGGTTTCAAACGGGTAGACAACAATGATTCAAGTGGAAATGAGAAAAAACGTCGTAGAGATGTTAGAACTGGATGTCAAGCAAAGCTTCGAATTACAAGACAGGAGGATGGAAAATGGTTGGTGGACTTATTTAATGACACACACAATCATGAATTGACCATGACACCAACGAAGGTAATCAAGCATCGATCTCATAGCAATTTTCACCGTTCAATAGAAGGTAAATCTCTTATGGTGCAATTTGGTCAAGCAGGGTTGAAACCTTCTCAGATTAAAAAGGCAGTTAATACAATGAAAACCTCAAATATAGCTGATGTTACTTCAAAGCAATGTGCTGATGTCTTATATGAGCATTGAAAACAACATAGAGGAAATGAGTTCTATGGACTTATAAAACATTTTCAAGATAAAACATTAGTTGACAGTGACCAGTATTTTGTCGTGGAATTGTCTGATGATGAGTATCCTATAAATATCTTTTGGGCTGATGGTAGATCAAGAGATGCATATACAAAATTTAGAGATGTTGTTGTGTTTGATGTCACTTATATGACTAACAAATTCAAGATGCCCTTTGCTCCCTTTACTGGGGTGAATCATCATGGATAGTCTATCCTTTTTGGTGGAGCATTGCTTGAAAATGAAAAGGAAGAGACATTTGAATGGCTATTTAAACATTTCCTCAAATGTATGTTTAACAAGTATCCGAATGCAATTATTACCGATCAAGACAAAGCTATGGGTAATGCAATAAAAAAAGTGTTTCCAAATACTCGACATCGCTTTTGTTCATGGCATATCAGGAAGCATGAAACTGAGCACCTTCGATCTTATGTTTCCCGTTACAGTGATTTTCAAGAAACGCATAGAAAATGGGTAAATAGTGACACCATTGAACAATTTGAAGCAACATGGGAAGACATGTGTATTAAGTATGAACTAGAAAGCAATTGTTGGATTAGTGACATGTATAACCAACGTATACATTGGGCTAAACCCTTCTTGAAGGATATTTTCTTTGCTGGTATGACCACAACCGGACGAAGTGAGAGTATCAATTCATTTTTTGATGGATTTGTTAACTCGAAAACCATGCTGAATGAATTTGTTGTACAATACGACAAAGCAGTTGAGTCACGAAGGGCTGCCGAAGAAGATGAAGACTTCAAGACTATGAACTCAAGGCCGGTTCTTTCTTCGGTGCATCCAATCGAAGCAAAAGCTGGTCAATGTTATACTAGAAAGATGTTTGATACTTTCAAAAAAGAATGGACCGAAGCTATTACCAATTTGAGTCACAATACCCTAACAAAAACTACAGAAGAAAGAACATATAAAGTTGGGCAATTGGACGTTGATAAAAAAATATTGGCGTATTGTTACCTTTCGTTCTTTAAATCAAGTCATTGTCACATGTTCTTGTTCTATGTATGAGACAAATGGGATTTTATGCAAGCATAGCTTATATGTGATGAAGAAGAAGAATGTTCAAGAACTGCCGAGTCATTATATTTTACCGCGATGGACACTTGGTGTTAGGTACAAATTAGGTAGTGTTAGTATCGGACTTGGAGAAATTAATAATGAAAATGGAGTTAGTGCCTACACATTATTTTGTGTCCGTTCAAATTTTACTAAACTAATTGAACAATCAAGGAACTCCCCTTCGGAGATACAAAAACTCAATTCGATGTTGATAAATCTTTTAGATGATCAAGCAAACCGAAAGAAATCTGTGTCTTCGGAGAATGCATCTCAAAGTTTTTGTATGGGAGTTTCACAAGTAGATATGATGCCACAGTTATCTGTCCGTGATCCTCTTGGTCCAACTACTTCAAAAGGGCGTCCTAAACTTGCAAGTAGAATCAAGTCTTCTTTGGAAGCCCCTAAAAAACGAACATGCTCTTACTGTCAAGGATTGGGTCGTTATGCTACTAGTTGTTCAAAAAGAAAGGTAATTATATAAATAACTTAATTTTATTGATTGATAACTCTAATAATTATATTAACACTTTTTTATTTTTTTCATGTATCAGGCAGATGAATCGTTGCAAGAGACATAATGATGAGATGTCTTATTTCTGTGAGGAAAAGAAAAACTAGATGCTTCTTGACATTTTTTTGGTTAACTGCACCTTTTTCATGTTTAGACACAAATGGTGTATGAATAATCTAGAAGTTATTGATGCTTCTTAACAATTTTAATGTTTTCGAATGAAATTTGTTGATTGTTTATGATTTGTGTGATTATAATTGAAATTTGGTTGCCATTATGTGTTTCAGACGAAAGTATGAGGGTATTTTGTGAAAAAAAACAGAAGTGCGATGATATTTGGTGAAAGACGAAAGTATGATGGTATTTTGTGAAAAAAACGAAAGTACAATGGTATTTTGTGAAAAAACGAAAATATGAGGGTATTTCGTGAAAAAAAAATGAAAGTACAATGGTATTTTGTGAAAAAACAAAAGTATGAGGGTATTTTGTGAAAAAAACGGAAGTACGATGATATTTTGTGAAAAAACTAAAGTATGAGGGTATTTTGTGAAAAAAACGAAAGCACAACGGTATTGTGTGAAAAAACGGAAGTATGAGGTTATTTTTGGGTAAAACTGAAAGTATATGACCATAATGGGCCAAAACTGAAAATATGTGTCAAGACGAAATTATGATGTTATTGTGAGTGAAAAACGAAAATATGATGCTATTGTGGGTGAGATACAAAATTATGATGCTATTATGGGTTAAAAACGAAATTATGGCGCTATTGTGGGGTAAAAACGAAAATATGATAAGTACATTGGTATTTTGAATAAATAAGAAAAGTAGGTTGCTATTTCAAGTCAATCCACCAAAAACAATACTATTTTGTATACACTTTCTGTCAACATATAAATTTCGTCTAAAAACTATAAAAATTATGTCCTAACTATGACATGATTACATCACTTAACATACTCTTCAGCTTCTTTGGTGTCTACGTGCAACCCAAGATCTTTCAATGGTAATAATCTGCATAAAATAAATTGGTATAAAGAATAAAGAATGGTTGTACAAAAGCTAAAATATGATCAACATTCCAAACCCTTAGTGTAATTTTCATTTTTTTTTATCCATTCAACCTAATACGAAAGCCCAAAAGGAAACAATTGATAAAGGTACTAACATTTATGGATTAAAAAAAAATGGTTAAAGAATACTAACATATATTTAGCCGTGTAAATGATCTTCAAGTGATCCCAAAGTCAGAAACTCATAAACTCGGAGGCGTTGATCTACATCTGCATAATAACCTATCAAATTTACAAGAATTGGGTGATGTAACAGGGTAATTATAAGAACCTCCACCAAAAATAACAACAACAAACCATTCAACATTTAGGCATGCTATAATAAATAACAACAAACCATTCAATGCCAAAAACTTTTCTCTTATGATTTGATGTGAAGCAACTTTTTTGGTGTTGACCAAAAGCTGACCTGCACTCACATTACAAACATACAAATTAAAAATTGAATCATTAATTATTTATTTATTAAATTGTTAGGAAAAAAACAAGTGCTCACATGATAGCAAAAATGAGGGGCCAAAGGCTTGTGGTTTAAATTCGTTAGGAGAACAATCAAGCAGATTAACACTATGAGGTTTTTGGTATGAAGGTGTACATGATAAATCATAAATTCATTCAAAGGGTAGAGGGCACTTTAAAACAAAAAAGGAAGGGCTAATTGTAGCTTCAAGTATACAATTGGGTCAAAAGAACTTATTAGTCCTGCTCTTTGTGTCTGATAACAAATGATAATTAAACACCTGTTGGACATAAAAAAAATTGTGAACAACACATGGTATGTAACCACCACTACTAGAAAAACAGCCTTTTACAACGCTCATTGCGCGTCGTAAAAGGTTTAGACGACGCGCAAATGCGTGTCAAGGAAGGCCCTGTCATAAAGAGAGACGACGCGCTTTTGCGCGTCGTCTATAGACGACGCGCATTTACGACGCTCATTTACGACACTCAATTACGACGCGCGTTTACGACACGCAATGCGTATCAAGGAAGGCCCTGTCATAAAGGAAGACGACACGCATTCGCGTGTCGTAACCTTACGACGCGCGTGTTAATGACACGCAATGCGTATCAAGAAAGCCTCTGTCAAGAAAGGCCATGTCATAAATGAAGATGACACACATTTTTGCGTATCATAATTTTAAATGTTTAAAAAAATATATTTCTTATAGATTTACTTATTTTCAAATTAAATTTTTATTTAATGTTTCAAAATAGAAAATAAAATATCATATACAAAAAATAGAATCCATTGCATAAATTTAATGTCATACAATTCTATTTATTACTATATATTAATTTGCATCTAATACTATGTACATCAAATTCCAACTAAGTAAAGTTGCATATTGCCTTTCATAATTCTTTAAGACTAATGCTCCAAACAGTTGATTATATGACTAAGTTCACCATCCTGTTCAGCTGTTAGATTTGCAACAATTCGCAGGTTTTTTATCTGTCCACTTATCTGCACCATAATCATGGAAAGGATGAGCAACCTTCAGCTATAAGCCTATAAGGTATGAGTGTGACACATTAATGGAAAGGACTATGATATGTAGTTATATACCTCAGGGTAATGGTTATCAAGCAAAAATACAACAAGATTAGTACACTCAATTTTTGTCTTGTTGTTTCTAGAATGCGGACCTTCCAAAATATATGGAAAAGTTATAGCAGTTGAATAGCTATGTATGATCTTCTTCATTAGTATAGTCTCAAATTTCTTGCAATACATGCCTCAACAATCAGATGCCCCTTCCACATGGTGAAGCATAGGTGCATCTTCCTCCCCTGACGCCACCCGTAATTTATGTATCTGTATATATTTTTTAAACATCATTTATCTAGTCAACACTTGATCTTAAAAAAAAAGAACAAAGCCTCAATGATATCAATGTACTAATTAAAACCCATACATTGCTGAGAAATTGAAAAGCCTTCTCGATCCCATGACTCTCTTTGATATAAAGAAAAAGGTGTATAGTCTACACATCATAAGAATGCATATATTAATTAGTGACTAATATATTAACAACAAAAAGAAATTAAAAAGAGAAAAAGAAAAAACCAAGCTTGATAGATCTTCCTTAATGGAGCTGTCTGAAGATGGCAATTCTCCACCTGTGTACTCATCAAAAAAAAGGGCCCACCTGTGTACTCATCAAAGGCTTATAGAAAATTCCAACTATTAATGGCTCTTTATTATTATTATTATTATTATTATTATTATTATTATTATTATTATTATTATTATTATTATTATTATTATTATTATAAGCTTACTCATGGTATATTGATTTGATTCATAAAGCATACAGTTTATTACCCAACAGCCCAACGAACTCTGAAACTTAAGTAAAAAATGGATCTTTTGAGGACCCCACATTAACACATTTCACAACATACATAAACAGACAAACCAGAACGAATTCAGAGTTATCTTATTCATCTCTTTCATATATATATATATATATATATATATATATATATATATATATATATATATATATATATATATATATATATATATATATAAAACAATCAAAAAAGAAGTAAGGATGAAACTAACCTGTAGGACCTTAGCTACACCTTCCGGATAAAATTCCCTATGTCTAGCAGTTCCTGGAAGTGGTTGGCCTTCATCATTTTCATCAGCTTTCTTGTCAGCTTTCTCAGCTTCTCCCCTACTCCCCTTATCTGGAAATAGCATGTCGGTAAATGCTCACATTTCATGAAAGAAAGTAACTCAATAAAAGATGTCAAAGTGAAGTACAGATTAGAGACAGACATAATAATCCAAAAGACATGACATGGTTTTGATTTTCAGGTTTCCCTTCTCCAATATTAGGTGGTCCTGGAAGCTTCACGCGATATATCTCCTGTAATCACACCACATAACAATTATAGTGGTGAAGTTTGTGACTTTATTTTTTGGTTTTGGTAGCTTACCTGGTCAAACCTGTTGACTGCTTCGACTAAAAAGGGTGAGTAAATCAACTGATTCTTCCCGCTCTTCAACATAAGCCACCTTGGAGTGATTAACATGTTTCAATCATGGGTAATGCAGGAAGTCTTTTAGGTAAAATCGCATATTTGGCCTTTCACCACTACACTTTCGGCAAACAACAATTGACAAAACTGTTCATCAAGATGTAATGTGCATTTTTTTGCTTTTTGGATCTTGTATGCGAGTCTTCGGAGTCCCCAATCATTGAATCTATGAACTCAACCCTTTTTCTCAGTTAGAAACACTTGATACAGAAATCTAACGATGATGAATCCGGTGATCAAGTGAAGAAAGAGAAGCAGCAGGCTGAGGAAGGTGGTTCTGCTTCAACGGAAAAAGAAAAGATGGAGAAGGATGTTGAAGTGGACATGAGGGGTAAATTGGTAAAATCACTTTCTTTTCAATCGGAAATCAGATAAATAATCTGTCAAATGAATTTGTTTCTCAACCGTACACCAGGGGTAAATCGGTCAAATCATTTTCTTTTCTTGATTAATAATTCTCAACAAGCCATATAGGGGTTGTCCAATGTCATTTAAAGGGTACTATAGTCTATAGACATCTGGCTAATATTCAAACACTATTATAAAATAAAGTCGAACATAGTAATTGTTAGTACCTTGTCTGTTATCCAGAGCTTATTCTTGTCTGCTTGGACCAAGTTCCAGTAATTGAGAATCATATCATCCTGTACAAACAAAAACCCTTCTGCACTCTTAAATCTATCAAACAATCTTGGAAGTTGCCTGCCACACACAAAAAAACAAACTAATTTGTTACAAGCCCAAATGTCTAAAATACCCTTGTCTTGTTTACCATATGCATGATGCATCATATCACTATTTAAAATGCAAGACAGTATGAGCTCAATCTTTCAAAATTTATACAATATATACCAACTTTTTACAAATTTATACACTATACTTTGCTGAGGAAGGTGGTTCTGCTTCAACGGAAAAAGAAAATAAGAAGAAGAACGATGTTGAAGCGGAAAACGGGAAGCAGCACTCTGAATATGAATAATGTGGTCAAGAATAAGAACATATAGAGGAAAAATTCACAAAAACAAAGGGGAATTAAAATTTATATATAGATGTTGAAATAGGAAGACAAACTATGTCAGGATTCTATGCCAAGTGCTTCTTCAAATAGCCTTTCACTGTACCCTGGAAACCTCCAGGACCTATGATGGGTTCTTCCACGTCAGCAAGTTGAGACCCGATGAGACCTTGCAAAGTCCATGTAATTGGACATAGGTAGTAGAACCAGATCCACCATCCGGGTATTAACTACATACAAAAAACAAAAGTAAAAAAAATAGGAAATAAATAAAACATTGGTATTAGGTAGAAGTTAGTTACTAGTTTTGGGACAAGAAAACCAGCAAGGAGGTTCCATAAAGATTAAAAAGCAGCAGAAACAACATCAGCCATTTGTTGAGATGGTGCAAGACCAATAGCCAACATTCCATAGAAGGTAAAGTAAGTGAAAGTTAAAAACATGAACGCAAGGTAGAGAAAAAACTTCCATGCACCAACCACAACAATAATTGAAGCTAACACTGTAATTTGTAATTTGTAATTGTATTTTATTCACAGCAAAAGAAGGTAAATATATAAGTATCAATGAATCATACCAATTGTCCTCTGAAACTTGATCATGAAGTATGTAGTGATGCCATATAATATTGTCTGGTCCGCAATGTAGGGGATCTCCACAAGACCCTACAGTAGATGTATAAGATGTATAAGATGTATAATTTGCTTGTGTATATATGAACACAAGTTAAAATGGCCATTTACACATACACACAGAGAATCAAATTACACATACACACGCAAAGATATCTGTTCATACCTGGTTTGGATTGAAGAAGGCCATGGTTCAGGGGAAGGGACAAGCAGATAATGCAACAAATGTATCATACAGGGAGGAATGCTTAATTCCATTCCTTCACACACAATCACATTTAGGGCTTCACGCCCATAAACTGCCTCTCAATATTCAACATGTCCTTATCTTCACTATCTAGATGCGAGATTTAGACATGTTGTTCATAGGTCTGGAGCAGTTGATGGTATCGTAGAGGTAGTGATCGACGATCTGTTGAACGGATGAAGCAGAGAAGTCGTCGACAGATGCTCCTAGGTTGGGGAAAAGGGAAGGGTAGGGCTAGTCAAAGAAGGCAGCAATGGCGACCACCGGAGAGGAAGGGAGGAGAAAGAATACCGATAAGAAAAGGAAGAGGAAGAAAAGAAAAATTGTACGTACCGTAGGTTTCTTGAGAGCAAAAGTGGTCTGAGGGTTGCGTTTTGCCCTGATTGGCTCCCAATTACCGTAAAGGGTTTGGGTTATGCTATTTATTTGAATCCCCTGGTTTAAGAATGTTGTATTTTACACACCATAAACTTTCTCTCTAGCTCCACCATCGACTGTGAGAACGTGGGTGAAGGCGGAGGCCCTAGGGCTTCTTCTTGCTAATTCAAAGATCAACATCGATGGTAAAGGTGGAGGCATCGGTAGAGGGAACAATCTAAAAAGAGAGGAGATCGAACCATTTAGTGTGAGGTTTGATTTGGAAGAAATCTCAAACCCTTAACCTTAAACATGATGTGAAGCGATTGATCCATAATTTTCTTCGTCTACGTCAATTCATTGGGCTCACATAATCGGATGATGGTCGTAAATTTAGCATTCTTCGAGAAGGAAGGTGCATCGCCATAGTTTAAGGCTGGAAGAGGCAATGAGGATTGGAGGTAGTGGATGTGGATGAGGGGTGGAGACGAGGGAGAAGAAGGTGGGGTTTAAAAATTTTGGGGATTTCATTTTCCCACCGAGACGCGCGTTTCTTAAAAGAAAATATAAAACGACATTCACATACGACGCACAAGTGCCTTCCGTTTTTTTAATATTTTTACATGAGACACTAATTTAAGGGCACTCAGTAATGCGCGACCTAAATCCTTAAAATTTTTGAAGAGATGACACTTTTTTAAGGTCGCTCTCTAATGCGTAACATAAATCAAAGAGCGTCGTGTTTTGCGCGTCGTAAAAGGCCTTTTTTCTAGTAGTGCACAAACCAGATACCGGATTTTATGAGTGAAATCAACACAACTCAAAATCCAAGAAGGAATTGTATAAACCCAACATGGGTAAAAGTGTGAATCTATACCCTTGTTGATCATTGGTCGCTTGGCTACTAAAATTGATATTTATGTGAACAAAACTTCACTCAAGCATTTAAACAAACACTTGGTGTACATTATAAACAAATTTATATTTGAAAGGAATAAAAGACAAAAATTACCAAAGAATTCACCTAGTATTTCACAAATTTTAGTGTAAGGAAATTACTATAAGTCTAGTTTAATTTTACCTAAGGCAAATTCAAAACAAAAGGCACACCAAGAACAAAGTGAAGAAGATGAAATAAAGAAGCCTCATCCCGTGACCTGATTAGGCAGAAAAAAAAAAATCAAAGAAGATATAAGAAGATACCCCAATTCTAAATAAGATTCGAAAATTCATGCATAAACAAAATCAACGAAAATCGAATACAATCACGAAATCAAGGAAAATCGAAAATCAGTGCATAGGACTTACGAGAACTGAAGCAAAAATCACGAAGCCAAAATCACGCAATCTCTGGTGTAAATCGATAGTGAATCAGAAAAAATCAAACGATGGAACCTTCAATGGTGAATCAACAAAAATCAAACGCTTGAACCTCAGTGTTATCAGCAAGGATTCGACACTTCTTATGTTTTAAGGAATCAGATTGGAACAAAAGTCAGATACGCAAATAACCAAAGTTAGCGATCCGACGTCGTTTTAAGCATAAGGTATGTAAGCTGTATACCCTTAAGGGTATATTCACTTTTCCATATATATATATATATATATATATATATATATATATATATATATATATATATATATATATATATATATATATATATATATATATATATATATATATATATATTAGTTGTATATTATTCATACATATATGTTACGCATTCTACTTGGTGAATATTTCTAATTTCTATATTGCGATTGATTCACATCAATGGCGGATGCATCGGTTTTGAGTCGGTGCATGCACCCCATATAGAAAAATTATAAATATGTTTGATTTTTAATTCATATCCTCGATATAATGAAAAGTTTTACTAATATGTCGTAGTTATAATTATGTGTTACATATTATTAGTTCATTTTTTTTAATTAATAATTTATTTTTAAACATAAATATTATTTTTACCAAAATAGCTTTCAATATTAATTAAACTACAATGAAATTAAATATAATAAAAGAATATAATCAGGACTAGTCCTAAGAAATTAAATATTTTCAAAGATAGATGAACTAGATAAAAATGATAATTATTATTATTATTATAAGTTTTTATTTTCAAAAAGTATATATGACAAAGAAATTGGGCATTTTGCACCTCCCACTTTGTCTCTTTCAACGACCCTACGGGTATAATTGTCATTTCATCTAATAAATTTAATGGTAGTTAATATTTCTTTAATATGTATTTTTTTTTATTTGTGGACAATGATTTTAAGACGGAATATCATATATGGATTATGACACTATTAATATGTCATATGTAACAAACAAGTATGAAGTGATTCATATAAAATTGCTTCCATTAATGCATCAATTTTATAATTGAATCTTATGATAATTTTTTTTAAAAAAATGGTATTGCATGCGTGACTAGGTGTCTCCTGTATGTGCGACGACGTAAACACAATTCATTAAACATGTACATTTGTGGTTTGATATATGACACGATCAAAATGCGTTTTAAATAATAAGTAACTCATGAACTTTGCATATTTTCCCTTGGACACCTATGGTTGTGCGTGTATCTATTTACACGTATACACTACACCAACTTACATGTCAGCTTTCGTGTATTTGTCATAAAAGGGTCGATAACTGCAGGCTCTCGTAGCTCATGGTTTACGAGTTCGAATATGTCGATAACTAAACACCAAAAACATCAAAAAAAATAAATAGGGTGTGAAGGCGACAACAACAACAACAGAAGACAAACTCCATGAATATATTGGATTTTATGGGAACTATGAAACACAAATTCATGAAGTAATAGAATATAATAGAAACTGATCGCTAGCGTCGAAACATACGTCGACTTTCAAGTTTGAGAATTCGCAGCTGTATTTTATGTGTGTAAATCGCATGCATGCATGCCGCGTGTCCAATACATATACGTTATGCATGCACTACGTAACTTACTAACGTATACTTTGAACATTAATTATAAAATAAGAGTAATAACGTTAAAACTTAAAAGCATTGCCACGTGATATGCCCGAATAGGATACAATCGAATGACATAATCGATTCACACGAAGGTATGTATATAAAAAAATAGAATAGGTTTTAGACAAAATTTCATGAACGGCCATTTTGCCCATTTTTCTTTGAAATGGTTATTAAGAAAAGTTTTTTCCTAAGATAATCCATAACCATCAAACCTTACATACAAATAGTTCTTACTGTAGATGTTCGTTAGATCGATCTCTTAGTTGAAATTTTTTTTTAGATAAAGACTATTTTTGGCATTTTATAAAACTTGTTTAAGGATCATTTATAAAATTTTATATACGGACCACTCAAAATTTTACAATGTTATTCTCTTATTTTTTTTCTACACAATGACCATTTGAAATACCCTACTACATATTTTAAAATAATTAACCAAAGGAATAATAAAACATTAAATTTCGTCTAAGTCTTTTTTTTAACCAAAAATAAATTTCCAAACAAAATTAATGTCATATTGTTATTTAATATGACATTAATTCTATTTAATTCATTTTATAGAAATATATAAAATATTTTTATTTTCTATTAAATAAAATGAATTAATCGAAATTAATGTCAAATTATTCATATGATTAACTATCTTAGCATGTGTAGTAGTGTAGTTTACTATTACCTAACAAATGTTTTTTAATTTTGCTTTGAAAGGTGTATGTCTTTATTAATGAATATATTTAAAATTTGATAAATTTAAATAATTTTTTAAATTAAATATCTAAAGTTTATATCAAACCAATATAAAATTTACAGTACTTATATTATAAAACAAAACTGTAGTATAATTGTATCTGTAACTCAAAATAACATATTTATATTTTTAAAATAAATTAACAACGTACTATTATTTCTATAATAACATATATATATATATATATATATATATATATATATATATATATATTGTGAATATATATATATATATATATATATATATATTGTGTTTATATATATATATATATATATATATATATATATATATATATATATATAAAAGATAAATATTAAAATTACAACATATAAAATTAAAAAGTAATAAAATGATGGTTTTATACTTCAAATCTTTTTCAATAAAAGATAGAAAAAACGAAAATATTTAATTATGTACTGTAGTTTGAATATTTTTCATATATTTATATATTTAGAAATATATAATAACAAAGTTGTGAAAAATTTAAGGAAATCTTTTAAAATAAATTTGAATTAAAAAAAAAAAGTAAAACAGAAGGTCGAAAATGTTTAAGAGAGAGAGAGAGAGAGAGAGAAAGAGAGAGAGAGAGAGATGATAGTGAATGATATTCATGAACATGAATTATATAATGACCCATATATAAAAGTGAATGATATTCATGAACATGAATTAACACTCAAGAGATGATAATGAAACATAAACATGAAAGAATGTTAGCAAAAATGCATCTCTAGTGATTGTTATGACCAAAGGTCAATTTTGGAACATGGAATGGAATTGAGAATTCCATAGTTAGATTGAGCATTTTCAATGAGATTAATGGTGGTTTTATGTGTTTGACAACATTTATTTGAGTGTTCAGTAAGTTTGGAACAAGCCTTGTGAGCTTTGGAATGTTCAAGTAAAAAATGGACTAGTTTACCCTTCTTTTAAACACTTGAGGATCATCATGATCTTAAGGTTTCAATGAACACTTAATAGATTAAGTGGAGTGTTTTAAGATGATAAAACACCCCCTAAACATATGTGAACCTATACAAATGTACAAAGTGATTTGGAAAAGGGTCTTCAAGAACTATGTAAAGTATAGTGTTATTTTGAGATGAATCGAGTTTTGTATGTGTGTGCAGACATGAAAACACGATCCATGTAAATGCATGCTTTAATTTACATGGCCCGTGTAAATCCCTGATTTGGAGATTTTCTTGTTTTCTTCATAACTTTTGCATACGGACTCGGATTTACGAACAGTTTTTGCCTACATTCATATTTTTGTAGAGGAATGATTTGAAACAATAAAAGTTAATAATGCAAGCTATGAGGGGTATTTTTGTCATTTTAATGACTTATGTGTTGGTATTTTTCCAACTTTGGGTTACATAGACAAATGATTTATGATAATGAAATGCAATGCTTTGATATATGATATATTTGAAAAGTAAGTGTAAATATTTTTGGAACTAATTGTTTTGAAAGAACGCCTTGAAGGCAAGAATGTTTATGAAGGAAAGAAAGTTTTGGAAGAACGAATGTTTTGTTAACATGTTTGAAATGTTTGAAATATAGATGCTTTTCTTTTTAAATGAGTATTTTGATACTAATGTATGAACTATGTAAAGCATGGAAAGTAATGAAAAAAACGGAAATAAATGAAAAGAATGGAACGAAGCGGAATGTAATGAATAGAACGGAAAAACTAGAAAGTAATGAAAAGAATGGAAGTAAATTGAAAGTAATGATTAGAATGGAAGAAATGAAAAGTAATGAAAAGAATAAACTGCTCGAGCCATGATGTCCTCGTAACGAGATATAGAGGAATCTATTGGGGTGACGTCTCCCCTTCGCGAGATAGATGTCTAACGGAAATGATGCCTTGGTGGACTGATTTTGTTCTTTCCACCTTGGTATAGACTTGGGGATATTGCTAGGCTCTAAGTATAAAAATAGCAACGATTTAATACCAGAATTAGCCCTTAATGGAAAAGGGAAATGGAAATGGAAAAGAAGCTAATGAAATGATAAGATAAGAAATGATACTTATGGTATGATATGTTATGACATGTATGAAATGTGTTTGAAAATGCTTAAAAATGTTGTGTGGTCTAAAACTATGTTTTGCAAAGATGAAATTTTTTTGGTAAAAATGTGATAAATGTTTTAGGTCACAAACCCATGTAGCTCACGAGACATTATTGTCTTACGTATCTCTTTTTAATGCCATGCATCTTAGGTTACCTTTAAGGAGAGAGGGTCAAAGATGGAAGTTAGAAGTCAAGTTATAAAGAATGTAGTGGAACTTGATAAGTTCCTTATTATTTTGTATTGATGTAATTCTTATTTGTTTGCTATGGATTTATTGATGCTTAATGGTAACACCCAATGTTTTAATTTTTAAAGGTTTGTGTGGGACCGGTTTTTGTTAAATGTGGGTTAATACCCAAATGTTTTTAAAACCATAGCATGAAAAACTTTTGAAAATTTTAGGATGTTACAATTTGGTATCAGAGCCATAGTTTAAGTGAATTAAGATTGGATCATTCCAGTCCTAGGCTTAGACTTTGGTTATAAAAAGTGTGAATGATACATAGGATTGTTATGCCTTAATGTAGGTAGTATCCTATGCAATGAATGATGATAAGAATTGGCTTAGTTAGATGCTTATGGCACATTGGATAAGTCGATGAAATCATAGAATGCTACATTGACTAATTCTATAGTGAGTAATGGAAGTAAGACTATTGTATGGATAATCTAAACCAGCAGATCAAAACCTTTTAGTGGTGAAGTCAGGGTCGATTATGTATGAGGTGGGTATAATAGTATAGGGCACGTACTATTATACACACATGATACATACATGATCTTGGTGAAAACATGAAGGGGTATTATGAAATGTGGTGAGGATTCAGATGAGTTAGGGTCTTAATGAACGCGTGCCTTGTATTAAATAAGAGTCATGAAGGAATTTAATACATTTCAATGGATAATGGAAAATTTTCACAGCTTTGACTTTTTTGTCATATTCAAACAGCTAGTATGAAAATGTGAAATTACTTGGGATACATTTGATATATGGTTGAAATTGACTTTATACACTTTTAGTATCATTGGTAATGAGTTAGAAATGCCAATGAATGAATTGAATTGAGTTATTTAAATTGTTAACAAACATTTAGTTCAAAAGTGACTTGGTTGACTTTTGGAAAAAGTCTAAAATGAGATAAGAATTGGAACTCCAAATTCATGATTAAAAACAAAATTGGTTAGAGTTGGTAATTGGGGACGAGCTTATGTTACAAAATAAGGGTGATAAATTCAAGTTACAAGTAAGTTGATCGATAAAGGAATGAAATGGAATTATGAATTTCATCCTTAGATGAAAGATAATGTTTTGAAAATGTGATGGTTGACACGGGAAGGCGAGTCAACGATTAAGTTGGCGAAAGGGTGATATGATGAGGAAAGCAAGATGGTGTAAGAAAGCGCGACCAAGACAACTTGGGAAGGATCATGATATTAAGATCTTTTAGTTGGAAACTAAATGACAACAATATTAGGTGCCGAGTGTGATGGCAGATGTGGAAGAAAGGTGTCCTTGCGAAAACAAGACACTAGTAAAGGAAAGAAAAGGTGCATTAAACTAATACACTAGACTGATAAGTGATGTCACCACAAGAAAAAAAAGAGCATAATACTGAGATCTTTTGGGATCCTAAGGAGTTGGAAACTAAATGATAATAGTATCAGGTGCCGAGTGTGATGGAAGATGTGGAAGAAATGTGTCCTCGCAAAAATAAGACACTAGTAAAGGAAAGCAAAGGTGCATGAAACTAATGCAGTCTGATAAGTGATGTCACCACAAGGAAAAAAAGATATTATGATATACATGAAGGTATTTATTGATCCTGAAAGAAGACAAACAACATGAATACTATTGGATTATTGTCTAAACCCGTAACTATATTTGGTATGTGCTTAACCCGGTTGTGCATGGTCCTTTTGGGTTGCCTTCACCAAAGCAACATGATAAGATGATTTGTGAATAGAGAGGTTATTATGATTTATTAATATATTATATGAATAATATATTAAAGGAGAAATCATATAATTTAATTAATTTTAGACAATAATTAATTAAGAATTAATTATGTGGCTAAAAATACATTAATTAAATAAAGGGGACTTAAACTGTCAAATGTGTGATATTTGAATATTGGGCTGAGAATGCTTATAGACTAGGCATGGAAAAAATTAGGGATGTGTCCATCCTAATTCCAGCCACAAGGGCCCTATTCCAGAAGCTTCCTTGGACTGCTTAAGGCCTAAGGTATCTATTAGGGTTTTGATTGAAAACCCTAGTAGCACAAGTATAAATAAGACCCTGGGGCATCAGATTTCGGCCACTAAAAACCCTACAAGTCTTCATAGCCAAAGTTGTGCCTCTCTCCTCTCTCTCATTTAGCATCCTCTTGCTTGTGGTGTTTATAAGCCATTAGAGGAGTGACATTTGTGACTCTAAGCTCCAAGACAAGAAGATTCAAGCCATTGTTGAAGAGGTAATCATCTAGATCTGTTTTCATATGTCAATTTCAAAATATATATGCTAGATCTAGGGTTTATAGGTCTTGGATGAATTACATGTATAATAGAGAAACCTAGATCCAAGCTTTAGGGTTTGCATGATCACATATGATGTTCTTTTGGCTCAAACTCATCAGTGGTATCAGAGCCTTGATTGGTTTCTATTGTATTTGATGCCTAGTATTTCATTCATGATTTAAAAATTCATTTCATTTTTTGGCCCTTTGACTGAAGAACTCGTTGAGTCCTAATGTGAACTCAACGAGTCCACACTTGGAACTCGGCGAGTTTAGCGGTCAGACAGAGGATATCTTGGGATTTCTTGCTGTTTTGCTGAAGGATAATTACCAAAACTGTTTTAACTAAGAAAATCCGATTTTTATTTTTATTATATGATTATCCTTACCAAAACAAAAGATAATTACCATTTAATTGAATAATAAATTCCTTATGTGAGAACAATTGATTATTTAATTTATTTGATGAATTATCTTGTGATTAAAATAGAATAGATCAAATCTAGATAATCATTAAATTAAATGTTTAATTTAAATTATTTGCTATTTGATACTTTGTGTTTTGAAAAGTTCAAAACTTGCCCTCAAGTTTTGAAATTTTTTTCAACCTTATACTATATTTATTATAAGATTAATATATATATATATATATATATATATATATATATATATATATATATAACTTAAATGCTAGTCTTACCGTTAGTAGGTCTCATTCACGAAACCGGTCTATAAGGGGGTATAAGGTTATGGCCTATAAAATTGCCGTTTAATGGGTGTCCACTCTCACCCACCGCTTCCTTGATTGGTGGAGGGTCGTTAGCCGAACGGGTATGATAGGGCAACCCTTTCCTCATTAAAAGTATAATGAATTTATAAAACTAACTAAATGTTTTACAAAATTTCCAATATTAGTTACTTTAGACAAAAGTGAATTGATGCAATTCCATGTAATTGCACTTTGTATCCTTGCTAAGACGTTAATGGAGCGTGTGTGGTTAACTGACACACTAATTGGGCTCTAAGAAAAGGTGGCAAAGTGTAACATCCTGTTCTGGATAATTTTGTGATTTAAGGCCCGTGGGCCTTAATCCGAGTATGAGAAAGGTTTAGGCCGTTTTAGCATGTGGGTAAGGTTGGTTGTGTGATAAAAGAGTTCGGTTTGTGCTTTAGAGCCTAAATGTATTGTTAAAGGCGCTGGTTAGTGGCTTTTCATGAATTTTGGATATGGGTTCAAGTGGGCATTAGGAGGAATAAAGTTGATAGAAGTGTAGGGCTTCTTGTTTACTTTTCGTGGATATAAGGATAGTCAGAAACGGATTTATAGCTATGAAGTTATGGCCTTCAGAAGTTTTGTGGTTTCAGGCTTCACCGAGTACGCTGGGCATACACAAGGCGTATGTTGGGCGTAGTAGTGAAAAAGGAAGTACGCTGGGAATACTTTGGAGTACGCTGGGCGTACTGACCAGGGGTGGTCGCGAATGTTCTTTAGAGTACGCTGGTCGTACCATATGTACGTTGGGTGTACGCTAATAAGACTTGAACCCTATTTTAGGGTGTTGGACCCTATTTAAGATCCTTATCTCATAACCTAACCCTAATATCTTCAGCTTGCATCCCTCTAAACCCTGAAAATCAACCCTAAGCATCCATTTGAGTGATTCTTGAGCATTTTTGTGATTTAATGAGTTTTTGGTGCATATGGTGGAAGAAGGAGTTCCTTGAGGAAGCACTACTTGGCTAAGAGCTTGTGGATCCAAGCCCTAATCAGGTTGATCTAGCTCTAGAAAACATAAAGTTTGAATCTTGGTGGCTTTCTCATATGGATCTAGTAGGGGTCGTGACTTGTTATGTTTGGCTTTTGAAGAAGAAGGAGCTTTGAAAGAGAATATCTTGAGCATTTAGCTTTTGGATCTATGTTCTTCTCTTGTTGATGCATCTTCCAGAGGTATCAAGTTTGCAACTTGCTTATTGTTGTGCTAGTTTTAGTTATGGGTCCATTTTAAGGTTTTTGGTCCCAAAGATTGAAGCTTTATGAGTTATTGAACTCTAGAGCTTATTATATGTCCCCTTAAGTTTTTCTAGTGGATAGGATTCATAAAAATCAGGTCTTGGGAGTTGAAATCGAGCCATACATAAGTTAGGAGCATTTTGAGACAAGAGAATGACAGTTTTGGGTGTTTGTCACCTTATCAGCCATGCAAAGGCTTAAAGTCATTGACTTTATGGAGTAAGAGCCTTTAGGGAGTCCAGATTTGTGATATAAGTCAAGGTCTTAACTGATTAAGACCAAAAGAGTAGAAATAGTAAATATGGGCGTATGCTGAGCATAAATCTAGTACCCCCTAGGTTGGTATCCCTGATCAGGATTCGTGTACGATGGAGTACGCTGAGCGTACCAAGGGAGGTATGCCCCATGTAACCCCACTGTGGACTTTTTGGGCTAAGTCTTATATTGGGCCTTAAATGTTGGACCTAGAGTTTGGGCTTGTTGTGCTAGTGATTTGGACCAGAGGAATATGTATATGTGCCTTGGGCCCTTGAGTTGGGCTTGCCTCTTAGACTTGAGATTTGGGCCTCAAGAGATCCCATTTATTATTGGTCCTTGGTCGGCCCAATGGGTTTTAGGCTATTAATGGGCCGGTTTGTGGTCTTCCTTTAGACCTAATGAGTGAGAGTCAGACTTAGTTCCTAATTGGGTTAATTGTAGATTTGGATCAGAGTTAGAGACCGGTGCGTGGCAACAACATTTTAGGGGTTTTTCATCATTCGAGGTGAGTCTTCTCACTATACTTACCTAGAGTGGTAATCTATGTGTGACCATAGGGTTTTATGTGCTTGTTAAGTTATGCATGATTGTATGTGCTATATTGTTGTTGCTTAGACCGGACCGGAGGGTCCAACGAACTATGAGGCCAGGGGGTTCTCAACCAGATCGGACCGGAGGGTCCAACGAGCTAGACCGGACCAGAGGGTCCAACGAGCTATGGGACTGGAGGGTCCCGCTGAGACACATAGGCCGGAAGGTCCAACAGAGTATAGCCTCGAGTGGCGAATTTTTTGTACGTGGTATTTTGGGGTACTCACTAAGCTTCGTGCTTACTGTGTTCTGTGATATGTGTTTCATGTTTTCTCAGGATCACGGGGAGGCACCAGCTTGATTGTACACACTAGAGAAAGAGTTATGTTTTGAGGATCCGGGAGTATTAATCAAATAATTATGGAGCTCTGTTTTGTAAATTAAATCAATGATATTTTGTGAAATGTGTTACGAGAATCATATGATTTTAAAACGAAAAATTTGTTTGAAAATTTACGTCGTTATAATTTGGTATTGGAGCCTTGGTTTGAGGGATTCGGACGCGCCTTCAGGTAAATCTGGACTCAAACTGAGGATTTTAGAAAAATTTTCAAAGAAATAATTTTTCTAAAGTGAACGAGAGTTTCTAAGAGAAAATGAGAAGGAGCAGTGTGTACAATCAGCCAGAGCCTGAACAATGATTTCCCAAAATACCATTTCTTTTATGTTATGAGATGTTTATGAGATATTTTGTGAGATATCATGCATGCTAGAAATAGGCTAGGTATTTCATATTTCAGGACTAGAGTGGCCTGATTTGTGATGCCTTAGTCTAGGAGTTGTTGTTATCTGTGATGTGCTTTTGAGTATGTGTTGAGTAAGAGTATCCAGCACTCCTTGCCTCCCTACTACAAGCAATTCCGCATGACCTACCACATGAACAAGGAGGAGGTTACTTTGAGCAAGCTTCAAGGCTTGTTGAGGACTGCTGAGAGCAGCCTCAAAGATAAATCTATTGTATCAACTCCAACTCCTATTGCTGCCCCAGTCTTGGCAATTGGGCAAGGGAAGGGTAAGAAGAGGAAGGCTCGCTCAAAGAGCCACCACAAGGGAAAGTCCCAAAATGGCTCCTCTTCTAGTGGAACCAAGGCTGGTTTTGATATATGATGTGGTTTTCACATTTTTTCTGATTTGCAGGTCCTAAGAAGAGATAGGGATGTGGAGCATGGGAAGATAAACTTGATCATGGGGAACAGAAGATCATCGCCTGTCACCAAGATCGAAGTTTACTCTTTAGTGCTTAGTAATGGATTAGGATTATATTTAAATAATTGTTGCTATTCGCCAGATATGGCAAGAAACATCATTTCTTTTTATGGTTTGTATAGAAAAGGTTTTAGATATTCATTTGATAATGAAAAGGGTTCTATTAATTCCTATCTTAATGGTGTTTTGTATTTGAAGCATTTCCTTGTAATGGAATATTTGAAACTGTGATGGTTGTAGACAATTTAGGAAATGATGTGTTGTGTATTGATTCTTCCAATGGTTTGGATAAAGCATGCTTGTGGCATTGTCTTCTTGGACATGTCAACAATAAACGCATAGCCCATCTCCAAAAGAATGGAGTGTTGGAGTCATTCGACCTTAGGGAAAATGACGTGTGCGAGTCTTGTTTTCTTGGAAAGATGACCAAGTCACCCTTCATTGGCACTTGTGAAAGGTGTGAGGGTTTAGTGGATCTCATACACTCTGATGTATGTGGGCCTTTTAGATCCACCACAAGGGATGCGAGCCGCTTCTATGAGACTTTCACTGACGATTATAGCAGATATGGGTATATCTACTTAATCAAGCACAAGTCAGAAACCATTGAAAAGTTCAAAGAGTTTAAACAAGAAGTAGAGAAGCAGTTGGGCAGGAAAATCAAGATGCTTTGATCCGATCGAGGTGGATAGTACGTAATTCTTGAATTCCATGACTACCTCAAGGAATGCAGAATCGTTTCGCAATTGATGCCACATAGGACACCATAGTTGAATGGTGTGGCGACGTAATTGAACCTTTCTAGACATGGTTCATTCCATGATGAGTTGTGCTTTGCTACCTATCTCATTATGGGGGTATGCCTTAGAGATTGCCGACCATATCCTTAACTTAGTCCTTATGAAGAAGGTTGCCAGAACAGCTATCGAAATGTGGACATGGAAAGCTCCATCGTTGGAACATATCAAGGTTTGGGGTTGCGAGGCTTTCGTAAGACGAGAGACTCACGACAAGCTCGAGCCTCGTAGTGAGCGGTGTTTTTTCATCGGCTACCCACATAAATCCTTTGGATATCTCTTCTATAGACCGATTGACAATGTTGTCTTCATTGCAAGGAGAGGGGTTTTCTGAGAGCGAGAACTCATAAGCTAAGGGGATAGTGTGAGGCAAATCGATCTTGAGGAACTTCAAGAGTCAAATGACAAAGGAACCTCTAACGCTGACACTTAACTCGAGGAGGAAACTCTGGTTGAGCCAACTGATGAGTCCTTACATCTTAGACGTTCCGAAAGATTTAGGGTTCAACCCCAGTTTTATGGTTTTCATATTACTACAGAAGGGGATACGTTCATTTGTGATAGTACACTAGTGAATTTAGATGAACCTAACAGCTATAAGGAAGCCATGGCAGGCTCGGAGTCTACAAAGTGGAAAGAGGCGATGGACACCGAGATTCGGTCCATGTATGAGAAACAAGTATGAAACTTGGTTGACAATGTGCCAGGTCGAAAGATGGTCGGGTGCAAGTGGATCTTCAAGAAGAAGGCCAACATGGATGGGAATGTACACACCTATAAGGTGCGATTGGTTGCGAAGGGTCTCACTCAAACACTTGGACTTGACTATGATGAGACCTTCTCACCGGTTGCGAAGATAAAGTCTATTAGGGTAATGCTAGCCATTGCTGCATTTCATGACTATGAGATATAGTAGATGGATGTGAAAACCGTTTTTCTTAACGGGAAGTTGGTTGCGGATGTTTACATGGCTCAGCCAAAGGGTTTTGTCGATGCAAAGCACCCTAATAGAGTGTGTAAGCTTGAGAAGTCCATTTATAGACTGAAACAAGCGGCTCAAAGCCCGAGTACCGAAGTCCAGATAGCAGAAATAAGCCGAGTACCATACACTTCCGCAGTTAGCTTGATTATGTATACTATGACTTGTACTTGCCTTGATGTGGCCTTCGCTTTGAGCATGGTTAGTAGATATAAAGGGAACCCTGGCAAAGCACATTGGACCGCAATAAAGAATATTCTTAAGTACCTTCGGAGGACCAATGAATGGTTTATAGTCCACGGTGGGAGTGATGACTTAAGGGTGCGAGGGTATAGTGACGCTAGTTTTCAGACCGACATGGACAACTACCGTTCGCAGTCAGGCTAGGTCTTCACCCAAAATGAAGGAGAAGAGACTTGGAAAACTTCCAATCAGGAGACCGTAGCTGATTCAATGTGTGAATCAGAGTATATAGCGGCGAGCGAAGCGTCAAAGGAGGCGATATGGTTGAAGAACTTCATTCGAGACCTTGGAGTTGTGCTAGCCATAAAGAAGCCCATGGAAAATTTATGTGATAATGAAGGAGTGGTTACCTTGACTAAGGAACAGAGGGATCATGGTAGATCTCGATATATCGACAGAAAATATCATTTTATTCGACATCGGGTGGAAGAGGGACTCCTCGTAGTGAAGAGGGTATCGTCGGAGGATAACCCAGCAGATCCCCTTATGAAGAGACTGACTAGGGTTAAGCACTTGCAGCATGCTAGGAGCATCGGCCAGAAGGATGACATTAGTTTAGATTAGATAGTTTCGAAAAGTGTGATAGATAAATGTAATTGACATTTGATGATTAAATAAAGGAGTATTATTTATAAGTAAAGTTACTGTCTTATGTTAATTATTTACCTATTGTTTCAATTTGCATGTTTTGACTTCCTAAATAATAAGATTGTTCGAACGTTCCACGGTCACTCATACTTTGGGAGTAGGTATGAAAGAAGATTGTCATGAATTGGTTTTTAGATTGTCTAAAGTGTATTAGACATGGCAAAGGTTGGCTGCAACATTCATGATTGCTTATGAATTTGATTTGAGCATTGGATTAAACCCGCGCTTGCTGGCATCACTTCATGGAATTTATCTCGAGTGATCGCAAGACGATAATATCATATGGTCTTAAAACCTAGATATATGGTTTATTGTTTGCTTGTTGATTATGCATTGATAATGCGTAAACACATCAGTAACTTGATGTTATCAAATGCATTGTTGTGAATGATTTGATGAGTGAATGGTAAATGCATATAAGTTGAAGTTTATCTGTTCCTTTTATCCTGAGAGGGTAAAAGCGATATCTGGGCCCCTCGATGATTTGGTTTAACTTATGTGTCGGGCCCGGTCAGGACTGAATTGATGTGTTTAATTAACTTCTATGTCAGATGAATCAGAGATTGAGAAACAAACTGTTGGACAATAAGTATGACTATGTTCCATGTAATTGTCCGTATGATATCTAGAACGGAGGACTATACGATCCCTTATCTAAAGGATAGATTACTGATAAGATCAGAGTTCGACAATGTCTTTCAGAGCTACGACTGCGAATCGGATTGTACTTATATTTAAAGTTACTAGACTTATACAAGTGGGAGACTATTGGATTAGTGTCTAAGCCCGTAACAATGTTTGGTATGTGCTTGACCCGGTTGTGCGTGGTCCTTTTGGGTTGCCTTCACCAAAGCAAGATGATAGGATGATTTGTGAAGAGAGAGGTTATTATGATTTATTAATATATTATATGAATAATATATTAAAGGAGAAATCATATACTTTAAATAATATTAGACAAGAATTAATTGAGAATTAATTCTGTGGCTAAAAGACATTAATTAAATAAAGGGGAACTAAACTGTCAAATGTGTGATAGTTGAATATTAGGTTGAGAAGGCTTATGGACTAGGCATGGACGCAATTAGGGATGTGTCCATCCTAATTTCGGCCACAAGGGCCCTATTCCAGAAGCTTCCTTGGACTGCTTAAGGCCTAAGCTATCCATTAAGGTTTTGACTGAAACCCTAGCAGCGCAAGTATAAATAAGACCCTAAGGCATCATATTTCGGCCACTAGAAACCCTAGGAGTCTTCATAGCCGAAATTGTGTCGCTCCCCTCTCTCTCAATTAGCATCCTCTTGCTTGTGGTGTTTGTAAGCCATTAGAAGAGTGACATTTGTGACTCTAAGCTCCAAGACAAGAAGATTCATACCATTATTGAAGAGGTAATCATCTAGATTTGTTTTCATATGTCAATTTCAAAAAATATATGCTAGATCTAGGGTTTATAAGTCTTGGATGAATTGCATGTACAATAGAGAAACCTAGATCCAAGCTTTAGGGTTTGCATGAGGACATAGGATGTTGTTTTGGCTCAAATCCATCAAATACTGCCTCAGATTGTAAAGATAATGGAAACTATTATGATAAACAAGTTAGCGATAGGAACTTTGTAAGCCCTTCTTACAAGCTCTATGAATTATGATAAAAGGTTAAGATTACACAAGGAAAATGATGAGGGTGACAGAAGAAATAAGATTCCAAGGTGTGATAGGTTGATGATGAAGAATCAGTATCTAGAAGGTGTTATGTGATCGATAAAGTAGGAAGAAAATTTCACATGAAGGAATATAGAAGTATGTAAGTTGAACATCAAAGATTTTATAGTACTAACAATGTGTGGACAAGAATAAACACTTAAAGATTGATGAAAAGGTCTATCAAGAGGATGATAACTAGTAAAGCAAATTTTCAAAATTTCCATGAATGAATCAGTGAGACGAATTACTACCATGTGAGAATCATAGGGTGATTTGGACCTTAAAAAAATGCCCTCATTTCTTTTAAGAGTTAGAGGTAAGGAGGATACAAAAGTGTGATGATATGATGTGAAAGAGCTCAGAACACTCTGGAGGTTGAGTATGCACAACATGTTGTGCTTGGAATTATAGGTGACACGAACGAACCAAGTATACGATATTTAAAGCTTCTAAGTCGTGCAACCTGATGACACAGACCAAACACACTCAAGTATAATTTAGTACTAGGTTTGAGTATTGCTGCTAATTGGAATCAACAACCAGGAAAAGAGCGGATAGACTTATGATAATGGGATTTTTTATTATTAGTAAATATATCAGATATGAGTTTGCCTCAGAGCACTATGGGTCACTGGAACTGTGACCAAAGGACACAAAAATCAATTGATATAAAAGTTGGTTGAGTATTCATAAAAGGGACAAGTAATAGAAAAAGTAAAGCAAGATGATACTTGAGAAGTTAAACTGAAAAGTACCGAATGGAAGAGTCGAGTACTCGAGTATCAATGTTGAAGGACACTTAAATGATGAAACTATGATGAAAGCTATATGCAGTCAATGGGAAAGGCATAACTTTAATATGAGGTCCATAATGAGCATATGTGAGGCAAAGAGTTTCCATGAAGAAATAAATGAAATATCTTGCTACATGATAAGGATCATATTGTGTTTTAACCTTAAAAGAAATGCTCTCATTTCTATTAATGGGTAGATAGATGGGAAGAACCAAGTTACAAGTAATGAGATCAATCAGACTCAACAATATTTTGAAAGTTGAGTTAAAACAATTCAATGTGATTTAGATCTTCTCGTCATGGTATGTTTAGGCTTGCAAGAAAAAGAAATGTGTTAAGTCATGAAATGAGACTTTGGGTTTGACACGATAGTTAAAGTGAATGAAAGAGGATATGGACAACGCGGGTAACATACATGGATTTTGATAGTATGGTACATTTTGGTACAAAAGTATAACCTTCATAGTGATATACATGATTGGGTTATCTTGTAGATCGCATTGAAGGAAAGCATCGTTAGTATAAAATTCATCAAGTGGTTAACTACGATTATAGAAATTATAATGACACAATATGTGCACTATAGTGTGTTTTGTCATGGATTCAATAGGAGATGTTAGTATGTAGACCATGAAAATATTGTTTTAGCATGTGTTCAGTCCAAGTTGAAAGTACTATGTTAAGTTTGAGACTTTGATACCAGAGAAAGTCAAAATGAGCAAGATGAAAGGATATTTCGAAAACTAAGTTTAGTTAATGATTTAATAATGGAATTAGTAGAGAATGGAACATTGGTGACATGAATGAGCACGAAGGTACGTACTTAGGAAAATTGGGACCTAAGTAAGGAAATAGACAAATGTTGACATAAGGTTGGATAACTTATTGCATGATGATGTTAAAAGTACAAAAAGGGACAAAGGGGTAAAAATGTCCAAGAGGGTTGATAACCCATATTGATGTATCATTAATCATTATAATGGATTATGATTACGAAAAAAAAGACCAAGGTGATATGGTTATCTAAGAAATTGAAAAGTGTCGAGATGAAATTCTAATGAGATGCCCCACGAAGTAATTCCTAGGACGGAATCCTTTTAAGGGGTAGATAATTGTAACATCCTAAAATTTCAGATTAGGTTCTAAATTAATAAAGTAAATAAATGAAACATAATTCATATAGTAAAATCTTCAAATATTAATGGTATCATTAATTGATATGAAGTTTAGAATGCTAGAAGTGAAAATAATAACATTTTAAAGTTAAAGGGTCCGAAGTGTCAAGTTGGCAAAGTGAGTTGACCAAAGGTTTGACTCAGTTATTGGAAGGGGATAGAAATTTTATATAATGGATGGAAGAGGACTTGTTATGTCAAAACCTAATCCAAAATAACAAAAATATGATTTTATGGTGGAAATTGGGAAAATGCTCAAACTATAGGGACCAAATGTGAAAAATTAGGAAATAAGATGAGCACACTTCCCTCATCCCACTTCAATCGTGCTTTTCATCAAGAAGGAGCTCTAATGGAGACTTTTTTTATTCTCAAGAGCTCCTAGGGTTGGTTCAAGTAGAGATTTGATTGTCCAAGCAAAAGGAATATGAATCAAAGACTTTTTAAGGTAGAATCTCTTCTTTTCTAACTCTTAAATTTGAATTCATGACTTGGGAGAAACCCCAATGTCGATTTTACCTTGTTATGATGGTTAGGGTTTGGTTTTCTAACCTCCCTTGATTGGTTTCCATGGTTCTAATCTCAATCCAATCATCCCATTGATGGATTTGATGGTTTGGGTAAAAAGCTCCATGAACCCTAGAAAATCCAAATTGGGGATATTGCAATTAATGATGAAAGGAGATTGGATTCTATGGCCTAGATGATATTTGATAGAAATAAAACCAATTGGAATGCTTAAATTCATCCATGATGGTAGAATCAAGCATTAATGTGGGTTTTAGATGGTTATGTGAGAAATTGTGATGAATACAATGAAATTCTTGGAATGTGAGCACTTGATGAGTATATGATACTCATAATCATGGGTTGATATTAACAATATGATTTGAATGTCATAAAATGAAGGATTGAGAGATCTGTAGTTGAATTTATGGAATAATTGGCCATAAGTTTATTTTGGGAAATCTATTGATAATTATATAATGAACCGTATATAAGACGTGAATGATATTCATGAACATGAATTGACACTCAAGAGATGATAGTGAAACATAAACATGAAGGTGATGGGTTTTCAGCACTATAACATCCCTATGGTGCACATACAAACCTAATGATTTGGATCTAAGTTTTCTCTAGTTATACATGCAATTTTAATTTTCCAAAGCATGAAGCCTAACTAGCATACAACATTGATATTTAAAACATAAAAACAAGTTAGGTGATTACCTCTTTGTTGTTGCCTGTAGAACATGGCCTTACAAGAGCTTAGCACCTCAAATGTGATGCCTCAAATGTTTCACAAAACAACAAGAACAAATGGAGGATTATGAGAGAGAGCTTGGAGGCACCAAAAAATAGGCTAGCTTCTTCTTAGAATGCTCTTCTATCCGATTTTAGGGATTAGGGGTTACATATATAATGTAGAATTCCAAGGGTCACTTGTAAACCCTAATTCATTCACTTATGCTTTTGATCCAATAATTCATTTGGAATAATCACTTCATGGAGTCTCACATAAGCTTAATCCATCACTAATCAATCATGGATCATTAGCCCAAACTATATGTATCACTGATTTACATAATCAGCCCCTGTTAATTTCATTAGTCTTTTTTGATCACTAAATTAATTCCAAATTAATTCTTGATCAATACCAATGAAATAATATGATTTCTCAATTAATATATTATTCTTTTAAGATATTAATAACTCACAAATAACCTCTTTCTCAAATATCCTTCCTATCAAATTGCTTCAGTGAATGCAACCCAAACGGACCAAGCTACTATCGAGTCATGTACATACCAATTATAGTTATGGGCTTAGTCACCTAATCCAATAGAAGGAATGCTAGCAAAAATGCATCTCTATTGATTATTATGACCTAAGGGCAATTTTGGAACATGGAGTGGAATTGAAAATTCCATAGTTAGATTGGGAATTTCAATGAGATTAATGACGGTTTTATGTGCTTGACAACATTTATTCGAGTGTTCAATAAGTTGGGAACAAGCCTTGTGAGCTTTGGAATGTTCAAGTGAAAAATGGACTAGTTTACCCTTCTTTTAAACACTTGAGGATCATCATGATCTTAAGGTTTCAATGAATGCTTAATTGATTAAGTGGAGTGTTTTAAGATGATAAAACGCCCCTAAACATGTGTGAGAACCTATACAAATGGTACAAAGTGATTTGGAAAAAGTTCTTCAAGAACTATGCAAAGTATAGTGTTATTTTGAAAAAAATCGAGTTTGGTGTGTGTGTGCAGACATGAAAACACGATCCATGTAAATGCATGCTTTAATTTACACGACCCATGTAAATCCATGATTTGGAGATTTTCTTGTTTTCTTCATAACTTTTGCATAGACACTCAGATTTACACACAATTTTCGCCTACATTCATATTTTTGCATAAGGAATGATTTGAAACAATAAAAGTAAATAATGGAAGCTATGTGGGGTATTTTGGTCATTTTAATGACTTATGTCTATATATGGTGTAGGAAGTGTTCGAAGAGGATTAATCTAGGGAAAGGAACTAGAAGAGCATTAGCTAACCTACGTGTGATTGAGGTGAGTACGTGTTGGCATTTTTCTCAATTTGGGGTACATAATGATTTATGATAATGAAATGCAATGCTTTGATACATGAAATATTTTGAAAAGAATGTGTTAAATGTTTTTGGAAATAATTGTTTTGAAATAACACCTTTAAGGCAAGAATGTTTTTGAAGGAAAGAAAGTTTTGGAAGAACGAATGTTTTGTTAACGTGTTTAAAATGTTTTGACATAAAAATGCTTTACTTTTTAAATGAGTATTTTTATACTAATGTATGAACTATGTAAAGCATGGAAATAATGAAAACAACGGAAAGAAATGAAAAGAATGAAAAGAAAAGGAATGTAATGAATAGAATAGAAAGAAATGAAAAGTAATGAAAAGAATGGAAATAAATGGAAAGTAATGATTAGAATGGAAGAAATGGAAAATAATGAAAATAATATATTGCTCGAGCCATGATGTCCCCGTAACTGGATATAGAAGATCTATTGGGGTGGCGCCTCCCCTTCGCGAGATAGATGTTCTAACGAAAATGATGCCTTGGTGGACTGAATTTCTTCTTTACACCTTGGTATAGACTTGGGGATATTGCTAATAAATATAAGTATAAAAATGGCAACAGTTTTGTACCAGAATTAGCCCTTAATGGAAAAATGGAAATGGATATGGAAAAGAAGTTAATGCAATGATAAGATAAGAACTGATCCTTATGATATGATATGTTATGACATGTATGAAATGAGTTTTACTTGTAAGTGCTTGAAAAATGTTTTGTGGTCTAAAACTATGTTTAACAAAGATGGAATGTTTTTGGTAAAAATGTGATAAATGTTTTGGGTCACAAAAAGACATAGCTCACGAGACATTATTGTCTTACGTATCTCTTTTCAATGTTATGTATCTCAGGTTACCTTTAAGGAGAGAGGATGATAGATGTAAGTTAGAAGTCAAGTTATAGAGAATGGCATGGAACTCGATAAGTTCCTTATTGTTATGTATTGATGTAATTCTTATTCGCTTGCTATGTATTTATTGATGCTAGATGGTAACACCCATTGATGCTTGATGGTAACACCCAATGCTTTATTATATAACGGTTTTGTAGGACCGGTTTTTGTTAAATGTATGTTAATACCCAAATGTTTTTAAAACGATAGCATGAAAAAGTTTCAACTTTACAGATCCATCTAACGGACATCCACGGTAAAGACCATTCATGTGCAAGGATGCTCTTTAGGGATCATCTTAGTTAAAAAAAGTTTCATATCGATGATTTGAAGGAAAACGGTAATGCAAAAGGACCATTCTCGAAATTTTGTCTAACTTATATATATATATATATATATATATATATATATATATATATATATATATATATATATATATATATATATAAGGCTCGATTACAAAGAAGAGTGTAAGAACGTAGGAATAGACATATAGGTTCACAACCAGAGAGTCTGTTAGGAAATGACCAATCAGGTCAAGACAACTAGGCTACGACAAACTGTCAAACAACTAAGTAATTACCACTACGAATCATAGTGTACAAAACTATGAAGAAAAACATGTTATCATTAATAAATAATGAAGACTTAGATATTACAATAAAAAAGCTTTCGCAATATGACTCAAACATAACACCTATAAACTGAGAGACCTAAAAATCTTCCCTTTTGTGTTGAGTCATGAAAGTAATTGTTCACTTCAGTTCATCAAAAACTTATGGAAAATATGCAAGCTCCACTATACGAATTGCCATCCACCATTTAAGCACGTCAAACTCATATTTGATTTCTGACTTTGAATTCATCTTGCATAGCTCAACTTTCACAAGTATACCACTTAATGTTCCAAAGATGTAACAATGTTTATCTTCTAAGTAATGTTAGGTGCATAATTTGCACCTTTTCACATGTTTATCTGATGTTTATTTATAGCATTGCATCGCATTTTAGTGTAATTTTTTTATGCATTTTACATTGTTGGACATTATCGAGGATCTATCTACTTTTCACTATTTTGTGGACGTTTTCAGGGTCATTTGAAGATTGCAACATGCTTAGGATGTTCTAGGGAAGCTCTCTGTGAAGTTTTAGAACTTTTAGAGCTAATTTGAAGAATTTTGAAAATAAAAAAATGGACATTTTGCAGTTTATTCCACAGTTGACGCTTTGGCAAGGCATACGTTACGCGGGCGCACATTGGAAGCTTTTCAGCACATCAGGACCATTACACGGCTGTCTAATGGCAAGGCTTACATTATATGGGCCGTGTAACGATGTATAACGGTTTTATGACTTACAACTTCTAATTAAAGAGGGTTTTCTCTGGATTTTCATAACAACTCCGAAGACTTCTAGAGGGAAATTTAGGGAGATCATTTCACTAATTAGCACTTTAGAAACACTTTGATTTTGATTTTTGTAACATCCCAAGTCCAGGTATACCTTGTAAACCTTGATCTATTGAGCATTGTCCATTTTGGCCGTTTGTAGAGAAAAGGTGGTAAATGAGTACGCGGGGTGTACTAGAGTATATGCTCAGCGAACTCATATGCATGCATTTGACGCAGAGGCCACCTAGTACGCTAGGCGTACCGGAGAGTATGCTGGGCGTACTAGGCCCAAAGTAGAAACCCTAATTTGGGGTGTGACCCTATATAATGGATATGATGGCCTGATTCATGGCCACCATTCATCGACACCAAACCCTCCTAACCCATAATCTTCGTTTTTATAGCTTGTGTGTGCATTTGAGAGATTGTGAGTATAATCTTGTGTTCTTGAAGTGGACAAGAAGCTTTGGAGAAGAAGGAGTGGGAGTCCAAGCTTTTGGATATGAGCTTAGCTGTGTGGAAAGCTTCAATTAGAGGTATAAAGCTTCATGCTTTCTTATTCCTTTGGTTTGTGCATTTATATGGAGTATTTTAGGGTTTTGTCCCCAAAGATGGAGGCTTTATGATAAGCTCTAGAGACCTTGATCTATTCCCTTTTAGTGTATTTTATGGATTCGAGTCATAAAAATCCAATCTTGGATGTTAGGAGTAAGCCATGCATAAGATATGAGCTTCATGAGGAAAGAGGATGGATCTTTTTGAGTGTTTGTGACCTAATCAGCCATGCAAAGGCCTAAAGTCACTAACTTTATGGATTAAGAGATGTTAGAGAGTCCAGATCTGTGATATGAGTCAATGTCTTAACAAATTAAGACCAAAAATGTGAGGTGAATGAAACTGGGACGTACGCTGGGCGTAATCCCAGTATGCGCAACGTAGGGTTCGAGCATCCCCGATGATTGCATAGCAGCCGAGTATGCCCAGCGTAGAGAGTTGGTACGCGCAGCGTACTCCCTTCCATTGACTCTTAGGTTTTGGTCAATTTGTGGACTATAAGGTCATAGAGGGTTAAAATGGTCTTTTCCCTTCCGTGACTTTGTAGAAGGGTTAGCTTAGCTTCAGTGAGAGCCTTATTAATTAGGGATTATTATCCTTGTGTTAGGCGAAGGCTAGACCGGTCATTCGAGTTCGAGATTTTCCGAGTTCTACGAGGTGATTCTTCTCATTATACTTACCTTTAGTGGTATTGTATGTGTGACCGGAGGGTCTTATGTGCATATACTGTTAGTTGATATATGCTGCTAGTTGTCTATTTGATATCTATGCAGTGTATTATATTGAGTTGCCGAGTTGAGGGACCGGAGGGTCCCACTGAAACACATTGACCGGAGGGTCTTATCCGAGTATAGCCATGAGAGGCTAATGAGATATGTGTGGTATTTTGGGAAACTCACTAAGCTTCGTGCTTACCGTGTTATGTGTTTCAGGTACTTCTCAAGATAACGGTAAGGTGCCGGCTTGATTGTACACACGTCAGAGATTTGAGTCATGTTTGAGAGGATCCTGGATTTGTTATATATTCAGTTTTTGGGATATGTGTTGGATGATTTGATACTATAACACTTTTTGAGATGTTTGAATTGAGAAAATTGTTACATGTTGGTATCAGAGCCTTGGTTTGAGGGATTCGGATGCACCTTTGGGTATGTCTGGACTCAAATTGAAGATTGGAGAAAAAAATTCAAAAAAAATGAATTTTTCCAAAAAGAGAAATTTTTTTAAGAGAAATCGAAATGGAGCAGGGTGTACAATCAGACAGAGCCCGTACGGTGATTTCCCAAAATACCCTTACTTAGTGTGTGATGAGATAATTATGAAATGATAGTGTTGCATGCTAGAGAATAAGCTTGGTATTTCATATCTTAGGGCTAGGGTTGCTTGATTTGTGATGGCTTAGCTTAGGAGTCACAGTTACCTATTATGTGCTTTGAGTAAGTGCTAATGAGAGTGATGAGCAGGAGCAGTTAGAGAGATAATTCTGAGACGAGAGTAGTCTGATATGGAGAGAGATAGAGTACCTGGGAATTAGAATCCTAGGAGGAGGACTTAGGGTGACTATAGGCCGGGTGTGGTAGGTAGTATTTGGCCCGTACTACTGAAAACACCAGATTTGTATGCCACCCAAGTAAGAATCCTTAAGAAGATAAGGAACAAGTAAGGATCGGTAATCGAGTGTGAGTATGCTCAAGCGAGTCTTTGATGATTTTGTGTTATGTTTCAGAGGCATCATGGTGGGTACACACACAACCCTGCAGGCAGTGGGACTAGTGATGACAAGATTCGGAGGATGATTCATGAGGAAGTGGCCACAACCATAAGAGTAGAGATTCCCGAGATTTTTGGGTCTATCAAGACCACCCCGATTGAGACAGTTAATGAGCAATACACTACTGTCACTGAGGCTGTTGTTGTTGCTGCCACTGCAGCTGTCGCCGCTGCTAGGCCACATGGAGGTGACTCATTGTTGTTCCGGGAGTTCAGCAACACGAAGCCACCAGAGTTTGATGGAACACATGATCTGATTGCTGCGATGAGATGGATCTATGATATTGAGGGGTGCTTTTACACATGTTCACGCCCATATCACTTGAGAGTTCAGTTTGTGCTGAACCAGCTTCGCTTAGGGGCGAAGGACTGGTGGAAGTTTGTGACCGCCAGTTTCACCTCTGCAGATCATGCTGCAGGGACATGAGAGAGATTTGTCCAGTTATTCCGAGACAAGTATGTTCCCCCAGTGGGGAGGGAACGGTTGGCGGAGGAGTTTCTGTCTCTCAAGCAGAAGACAGAGTCAGTGAATGAGATTTCGAGGATGTTTCACAAGAGGGCGATGTTTTTCCCTGAGCACGTGTCCACTCAGCAGGCACGTGTGAGCTGATATTTGAGCATACTGAGGAGGGATATATAAGAGTTCATGGCAAACTTTTCGTACAGGGCATTTGCCGAGCAGCAGGCCAATGCTAGGTGGAGGGAGATTGAGCTTGAGCTGCAGTCCAGGGAGGAGGCGGAGGAGTCCTGGGGTAGGGACATGAGACTAGTACAGTCGCTGCTGGCGACCAAGCAGGCTAAGCCCACTAATACCAAAGCTGGGGGCAGAAGGGCCATACTTGTGGCAAGTGCGGAAAGAGCCATGAGGGTTCGTGTAGTGATGGGATTTGCTACAAATGTGGCAAGGAGGGGCACATGGCAAAGGATTTCCCCAAAGGGTTCTCGGTTTGCTTCCATTGTAACCAGACCGACCACCGGAAGGCCGGGTGCCCTCAGCTCGTGAAAGGGTTAGCATATGGATCTACATCTGCTTCTTTGCGTTCTACTGATAGTCGGCCAGTGAAGGCCGAGACACCGAAGGTTCATGGGAGAGCCTTTCAGATGACAACGGAGGAGGTCCACGCAGCACCTGACGTTGTGGCCGGTATGTATTCATTTTATTATTCTTTTGAAATATTTTGTGCTTATATAATTTTGTGTGTAGTTACTTTTATGTACCTGCCTTGGTGTTATTTGACCCAGGTGCGAGTCGATCTTTTGTGTCCGTAGTTTTTAGTCATCACATCTGTATCCGACGTGAGGCGTTGAGTCGACCTATGAGGGTTTCTACAGCCGACGAGCATACGGTTTTTGCTACTGACATGATCCGTGAGTGTACTTTGGAGATTTTTGGTGTTGAGTTTCTGATAGACCTGGTGCCGATCGCTATGGGGTATGTATGTGTCATAGTAGGCACGGACTGGTTGAGCCGATTTGGAGTGGTGATAGACTGCGAGCGTCAGTTAGTGACTATACATGATCCTAGTGGGGGAGTACTTACCGTGTACAGCGAGGACACTAGGTCTGGATCAACTTTCTGCTCTGCTGCCCGAGCGAGACAGAGTTTACAGCAGGGTTGCATGGGTTTTTTGGCATATGTGATGGATACACGGATTGCTACTGAGAGACCAAGTTCTATATCCGAGGTTTCAATAGTGTGTGAGTTTGCATATATTTTTCTTGAGGAATTGTCGGGTGTGCCTCCCGAGAGGCAGTGGAGTTCCAGATTGATTTGATTCTGGGTGCGGCGCCTTTTGCCAAGGCACCCTATCACCTTGCGCCACTAGAGATGCAAGAGTTAGCCTCTCAGCTCCAGGAGCTGCTGGGGAAAGGGTTCATTAGACCGAGTAGCTCATTGTGGGGAGCTCCGATCCTTTTTGTCAAAAAAAGGATGGTTCGCACCGGATGTGCATTGATTACCGGGAGTTGAACAACTTGACGGTCAAAATCCGTTATCCACTCCCTAGGATTGATGATTTGTTCAATCAATTGCAGGGGGCATCTTGGTTCTCCAAGATTGATCTGAGGTCTGAATATCATCAGATGAGTGTTTGCGAGGAGGATATTCCGGAGACGACTTTTAGGACTCGTTATGGGCACTATGAGTTTGTGGTGATGCCCTTCAGGCTCACCAACGCAGCGGCGACATTTATGGACACCATGAACTGGGTGTACAGGCCAATGTTGGATCGATCGGTGATCATCTTCATTGACGACATTCTTGTGTACTCGAGGACTAGGGAACAACACGAGGAGCGTCTTAGAGAGGTTTTGGGAGTTTTGAGATCGAAGATATTTTTGCCAAATTCTCCAAGTGTGATTTCTGGTTATGAGAGGTCCAGTTCCTAGGGCATCTCATTAATCAGAATGGGATACTGGTCGACCCGGCCACGATTGAGGCAGTTATGCGATGGGAGGTGCTGAGATCCCCATCCGAGATCATGAGTTTTCTGGGATTGGCCGGCTATTATCGGAGGTTTATCAGAGATTTCTCTAAGATTGTCGTCCCCCTCACCAGTTTGACTCGGAAGGGCGTTACTTTTACTTGGGGTCCCAAGCAGCAGACCTAATTTGAGACTCTTCGCCAAAGATTGTGCGAAGCCTCGGTGTTATCCCTTCCCGAGGTAGTGGAAGACTTTGTGGTTTTTTGTGATGCATCTATATCCGAGATAGGTGCAGTGTTGATGCAGAGACGACACGTGATAGCATTCAAATCGAGTTAGTTGAAGCATCATGAGATGAGATATCCCACCTACGATCTAGAGCTGGGGGCGGTAGTGTTCGCCCTCAAGATCTGGCACCGCTATTTGTACAGAGTATGGTGTACCATATACACGGACCATAAGAGTCTAAAGTACTTGATGGATAAACCCAACATGCACATGTGGCAGATGAGATGGTTGGATGTAGTGAAGGACTACAACTATGAGATCTTATATCACCTAGGCAAGGCTAATGTGGTAGCTGACGCCTTAAGCCGCAGAGCCGAGAGCGCTCCGATCCAGGATGTATGTATGAGGATGATAGTGATGACTCCGATTTTAGATACCATCCGAGAGGCTCAAGTGGAGGCTGTGAATCCTAAGAACCGCACGAGAGAGCATGTGGTTGGGCAGGTTTCCAAGTTTGAGACGAACAGTCGTGGGCTAATGGAGGAGGCGCATAGACCGAGATTCTCGGTCCATCCCGGGGCTACTAAGATGTATTTGGACCTGAAGAGAAATTATTAGTGGCCTTGTATGAAGCGGGATGTTGCTTGGATAGTTGAGATGTGCTTGACCTGCCGTCGGGTCAAGGCAAAGCACTAGCGCCCACATGGTCCATTGTAGCCTCTGGAGATTCCCCAGTGGAAGTAAGAACAGATCTCTATGGACTTTATCACCAAATTGTCGAGGACTGCGCGTGTAGTTGACGCGATTTGGGTGATTTTGGATCGACTGAAAAAGAGTGCTCACTTCCTTACTATTAGTGAGAGCTCTTCTGCAGAGAGATTGGCCGAGATTTATGTGAGAGAGGTGGTATATCGGCATGGGTTGCTAATCTCGATAGTGTCAGATCGAGATGTGCGCTTTACATCCAAATTTTGGAAGAAATTTCACGAGGAGTTGGGCACACACTTGCATTTTAGTATTGCGTACCACCCGCAGACGGACGGGCAAAGTGAGCGGACGATTCATACACTTGAGGACATGCTGTGTGCCTGTGTCATGGACTTTATAGGAAGTTGGGACACATACTTACCCATGGCTGAGTGTTCCTACAACAACATGCACCATTCGAGTATTAGTATGCCTCCCTTTGACCTTTTATATGGGAGGAGGTGTCGGACTCCTATTTGTTGGGTGGAGGTGGGGCAGAGAGTGATGGGCAGAACTGAGATTGTGCTAAAGAACACTGAGAAGATTTAGTAGGTTAGACAGAGATTCCTGACAGGCCAGAGTCACCTGAAAAGTTATGCGGACAGGCGACAATCCGAGCTACAATTCCAAGTCGGAGATTTCGTACTCCTAAAGGTATCACCATGGAAAATGGGTGATCCGATTCAGGAAGCAGGGCAAGATGGGGCCTCAATACATCGGTCCTTTTAGAGTGACCGCCAGGGTAGGCAGAGTAGCCTACTGGTTGGAGTTACCTGTGGAGTTGAGTCAGATTCATAACAGCTTCCATGTATCCCAGTTGTCGAAGAGTGTAGCCGACGAGACGTTAGTGGTGCCATTAGAGGACATTCAGGTGGATGCGAGCCTGAATTATATTAAGAGACCGATTTTGATTTTGGGGCGGAAGGTGAAGGTTCTGAGGAAAAAGGAAGTGCCCCTGGTTCAGGTCCAGTGGCAGCATCGGAAAGGGTCTGAGTCGAATTGGGAGCCGGAGTCGGAGATGCGGGATCAGCATCCAGAGATTGTGGAGCATGACTTCAAGGACGAAGTCTGATTCTAGTGGGGGAGAATTGTAACATCCCAAGTCCAGGTATACCTTTTCAACCTTGATCTATTGAGCATTTCTCCATTTTTTTCCCTTTGTAGAGAAAAGGTGCTAAATGAGTACGTTGGGCGTACAAGAGTGTACGCTCAACGTACTCATATGCGTGCATTTGACGCGGAGGCCACCTAGTATGCTGGGCATACGAGAGGGTACGCTGGGCGTACTAGGCCTAAATTAGAAACCATAATTTGGGGTGTGACCCTATATAATGATATGATGGCCTTATTCCTGGCCACCATTCCCAGACACCAAACCCTCCTAACCCTAAATCTTTGTTCTTATAGCTTGTGTGTGCATTTGAGAGCCAGTGAGAATAATCTTGTGTTCTTGAAGTGGAGAAGAAGATTTGGAGAAGGAGTGGGAGTCTAGGCTTTTAGATCTGAGCTTAGTTGTGTGGAAAGCTTCACTTAGAGGTATAAAGCTTCATGCTTTCTCATTTCTTCGGTTTGTGCATTTATGTGGAGTATTTTAGGGTTTTTTCCTGAAAGATGGAGACTTTATGAGATAATAAGGTCCAGAGACCATGATCTATCCCCTGTTAGTGTATTTTGTGGAGTAGAGTCATAAAAATCCAATCTTGGACGTTAGGAGTAAGCCATCCATGAGATATGAGCTTCATGAGGAAAAAGGATGATTGTTTTGAGTTTTTGTGACCTTATCAGCCATGCAAAGGCCTAAAGTCACTGACTTTATGGATTAAGAGATGCTAGAGAGTCCAGATCTATGATATGAGTCAATGTCTTAACTGATTAAGACAAAAAATGTGAGGAGAGTGAAACTGGGACATACGCTAGGCGTAATCCCAGTACGTGCAATGTAGGGGTCGAGCATTCCCGATGTCTACATGGCAGCCGAGTACGCCTAGCGTAGAGAGTTAGCACGCGCAACGTACTCCCTGTCGTTGACTTTCGGTTGACATTTCGGGTGTGGTCAGTTTGTGGACTATAAGGCCCTAGAGGGGTAAAATGGTCTTTTTCCCTTTGGTGAGTTTGTAGAAGGGTTAGTTTAGCTTCAGTGAGAGCCTTATTAATTAGGGATTAGTATCGTTGTGTTAGGCGGAGGCTAAACCGGTGATACAAGTTCGATATTTTCCGAGTTCTACGAGGTGAATCTTCTCACTATACTTACCTTGACTGGTATTCTATGTGTGACCGGAGGGTCTTATGTACATATATTTTGTATTGATATATCCTGCTAGTTGTCTTTTTGATATATATGATATGTATTATATTGAATTACCGAGTTGAAGGACCGAAGGCTCCAACTGAGTTGTAGGACCAGGCGGTCCCACTGAAACACATTGACCGTAGGGTCTTATCCGAGTATAGCCATGATAGGATATGAAATATGTGTGGTATTTTTGGGACTCACTAAGCTTTGTGCTTACCATGTTATGTGTTTCAGGTACTTCTCAGGATCACGGGATGGCGCCGACTTGACTGTACACACGTCAGAGATTTAAGTCAAGTTTGAGAGGATCCTGGATTTGTTATATATTCAGTTTTTGGAATATCTGTTGGATTGTTTGATACTATAACACTTTTTGAGATGTTTAAATTGAGAAAATGTGTTTTAAATTTTGAAAAAATATGGTTTGAAAACTTACATTGTCACGATTTTCTAAGTTTGTTTGAAGATCAAAACTTGTTGGATTTATGTTCTAAGTTAGTCATGTGTTGCAAACTTTACTTATCATTTCTTTTTCTAGACTCTTATATATTTGTTGATTATAGTGTGTTTTGCACTTGATTTCATGTTTCTATCTAATAATCTTTGGTTTGGTCTTCATTACATCATTTGTTTTGAACTCAATTTCACATGATCAATGAAATTAGGTTTCTTATTATTCTACATAATCAAATTTTAAAATCCGTATATGTTTTATGATTTGATGTTGGTAATAGGCACTTGATTGGTTTCAAGTTGATCAAAATTAGTGTATTCAAATATTAGATGTTCGTACACTCCCTTGCATATTAAGAGTATTGAACATTGTTTGTAATTGTTACATGAACTCAAAGTCTTACAATGATTTAATTCAAGATCTTGTTTGTGCTGAATCAACTATATGAAGTTTTACTTAAAGATCATGTTTTGATTAAAATACTTTGTTAACTTGGATATTAGACCTTATTAATATCTTGATTACCAACCTAGAGTGAACATGAAATGAACTCATATTACATCTTACAACATGGTACACGAAAAGTAATTATAATCAGAAATGTCCTTTAAATCATAAATTCTAGTTTTTAACTTATTTACTTTTTAAGTTGTTTATTATTGAAATTAAAATTCACAAACAACCCCCACCCCCATTTTATCAAATGATTATGTGTATGTATGAGTACATGGCTAAACAATAAGTCTCGTATCTCTGTGGACCGACCCTGCTTGATCTATATTATCTCATAGTATACAGTAGTAGTGATTTGTGTTTAACTGTTATTATTATATCCCTTTATTTTTTGGTTTGACATCCAAAATAATTGGTGCCATTGTCGGGGATATGGTATTACTAATTGTTGATGGCAAGATCTTTTTGTATAGATACACCTTTACCAGTTGATATACAGATATAGAAATATGTGAAGCAAATATAGAAGCAAGCTAGACTTCCAAAGAAACAAAAAAAATACAAAGATTCTTCATCAAATCTTTCAAACACGTCTTCACCAACATAAAAAAATTCCACACACCATCTTCACCCACACATTCCACCGAGCCTGACACTTCTATCCCTACTCCTACCATGGGAGGCAACCAAGGAGGCAATCAAGATCCTCCTGAACCACCTCTTGAACAATGTTTTTTACAATGGTCTATCGAATATGTTACCTAACAACCCCTGTGCATCAATTATCCTACAAAAATGAAACTTTGAACATAAATCTGGACTCATTCACTTATTACCTTCATTCTGCATTCTTGAAAATGAAGATCCACACAAGTTCCTTAAGGAATTTCATCTTGGTTGTGTGGGAATGAAGCCACATGAAGTTACTAAAGATCAAATCAAGTTAAGGGCATTCCCCTTTTCTTTACAAGATTCAGCTAAGGAGTGGTTATATGACTTACCACCGGGTCAGTCACAATATGGAATGAGCTTGCACAGATGTTTTTGGATAAGTATTTTCCAGAAATAAGAGCTTGATTTTTACATAGGGAAATTATTGGTATCAAGAAACAAAAAAGAGAAGCCTTGTACACTTACTGGGAACAGGTCCAAAAATTATGTTCAAGATGTCTAAAGCATGGGATTTCAGAGTATAAGTTATTGTAGTACTTTTGTGAAGGAAGGTCACCCTAGGATAGAAGATTGCTAAATGCATCTAGTGGGGGATCAATAGCTGACAATACTCCTACATAAATTAGAGTTCTTATCAAGAATATGGTTGAAGAGTCCAAGCATACAACTCAAGAAGAAGAATGGTACACTGACACACCAAGAGGAGTGAAAAAAATTTCCACGCAAAATATCAGGAGTCAGCATCCCGAGTTGACCAAAGTTGTGACGATTCTTTCTAACGACAACGTGTGCAACCTCCAATTAGACCATGTGGTGTTTGTACCCAAGTAGGACACCCCACTGGTATGTGTCTTATGTTACAAAAAGACGTGGCAGAAGTTCAAGCTATGGGATTTTCTATTCAGCAACAAGGTTATTTTCAACCAAGAATCAACCCAAATTAGCATCAACCCAATGCCATTTTTCAGCCAAGTGTAATAGCCCGTTATTTTGAATCTATATAACAGTATACATAAATTAGTAATTCTTTTTAAATAATAAAGAGAAATTTTCATATACTATGTGCAATAATCTTTATTGGGATAAATAAAGTGGTAGACATTTTAACAAGGTTTCCAAAAATACTAAAAATACTAAAATCTGAGTTATAACGAAGAAGTTATGACCAATCTAAGATCCACGACAAAACCGACAAATCAATAATTAGTCTAAAAAGTAAGTTTTCAATAAAATACTTCTTAGCCTTAACAATATAAATAAAATTCGTAGAATACATCAAACCGAGAGTTTGCATAAAAAGACCGTCCAAATTTGAATTCATATGCGGTAGTTATGATTTTTCTAATTTCTGTTTAGCAGTAGACAACTAAAAACTCGAAATAAAGATCAAATGATTTTTAGCCGACACAACCTAAACAAAAATCGAAGGTCTGATCAATAGTAGTACAAAGATAAAATGACAGACGAAAACAGACGTCGGATGAAGAAGTTATGAATTTTTAACGGATTTTTCCTATCCCGGCCGATTAAAAATATAGCTTTAAAATAAATTCAAAATTAGCTGACGGAATCTAAACGAAATTTGTAGAGCATAGTCTCACCTACGCGTCGATATAAAAAACGTCAAAAATGGAGGTCGTAGGCAAAAGTTAAGAGTTTTTGAAGTTTAGAAAAAGGAAGTACACCCCGAGTACATGAGTACACCCAGTATACTCGGATGCAACGCCTCAGATTGGCCATATCGACGCTCCATCACCCAGTCCTCGCATGCATGCCACACAATGTAGTAGCTGCGATGCGTAATCGATAGACTGGGCACGTACGGTAGCCCAACGTATGCATGTACGCCCAACGTATGCATGTACGCCCAGCGTACTGGGAGGCCTCAGCCTCCTATAAATAGAAACCAAGACCTTCGGATTTTGTTGCTCAAACCAACCTCTCTCCTATATTTACTCACTTTTAAGCCCGTCCTAACTACCTCGGTGCCTTGGTGACATACCCAAGCTTCGACGAAAGCTCGAAGCCTCAAAATTCCCGAGAAGCCAACCTCTTTATAGTCGAAGTGCTGCCAGCATAAAGCCCAATTTTTCATCAAATCATTATTCTTACCATGTGAGTTCATACCCCCGTATTTTCATATTTTTTGCAGTTTTAGGGCGGGGGGGGGGGGGGGGGGGGGGGGGGGGAAGGAATACAATTTTAACACAAAGATTTTGTGTTATAAACTAATAGTTTCAAAATGTGCTAAAATGACATAGAGTCATCAAAAATATTTCCAGATATTAAACTCTTTAAATGATTTTATAAACTAATGTTTTTCCCATGAATCATGTTTATATATATATATATATATATATATATATATATATATATATATATATATATATGTATGTATGTATGTATAAAGGTTCTAATGAGAACCAAAAAAGGTTAAGAACCATAAGAACCTCTAAATTTAGATGTTTATAAAGAGTTTAGGGTTTAGGGTGTTTATAAAGGGTTTAGGGTTTAGGGTTACCCTAAACCCTTTATAAACATCAAAATTTAGAGGTTCTTACGGTTCTTAACCTTTCTTGGTTCTCATTTGAACCACTCCATATATATATATATATATATATATATATATATATATATATATATATATATATATATATATATATATATATATATATATATATATATATAAGATTTAATAGGCTTAGGACTGAAAACTCACTTTGGGTTCTTTTCCTTGTTTGGATGTGGGGCTTATATTATCGATTATTGGTCCGAATGTTGCTTAAATTTTACTTATATATAATTATATATGTATATAAATATAAAAGTTATTTCATTCAATTTAGATACTCTTTGTAACACATTGAAAAATGGGTTACATTCATAAACAGTTACTACAAATTCATAAAGTATATATATATAAATTATAATAAGTATAATTTATGATAGGCAGAACACTAATTCACGATTCAAGTATACTAGAATACACCGTTTTACAAGAAATAAGGGTTTGATTTCAAATTAATCGAGGGTATACAACTTTTAATTACATGTTAAGAATACAAATTCAAGAATATAGAATCAATCATTATTTCAGAATGATTTTGTTTTTCATAACTATTATACATGTAACGTGTATATGCTTTTTATGATTCATTTGATTTCGGTTGTTTAATTCATTTAAACAACATAGTTAAAGTCCTGATATTATAACCAGAATATGTAGCCGGAGATCGAAACAATGTGTTTATAGATCTATATTGGGATTGAAAACCTCGCCTCAGACTACCAGCTACAGCCAGACATATCGGCTACGAATAATAGCTGTTATCAACAACTTTTAATGCCTTCAAAGTGTTGTTTCTGGCCATCTAGTCTCGGTATGGTTATAATAACTCATTAAAAAGATAATAACAATACGTTAGTGTATAATTAACTAAACATAAGTACATATTCAAAGTACTAGCTTACAAGATACAGATTACAGTATTTCATTATAGTTTACAATATATCAACAAGTGGAACCAGACATATTCACTTTTACAGAATACAAACACAGAATAAAGATTTACAAATAGAACGGTTTTATGTGATTAAAACTACTTTTCATATACAACTGAAAATATAGGATTTTCTGGAATAGTTTTCATATTCAAGAAACAGAAAACATACTTTCAAACATAAATACTTATGCACTCACTAAACTTGATGTTGATACTCTCTTTTCAAATTACTTGTATTCTCAAGGAAATAATAAATAGGTACTTCCTGAGCTTTTGAGAAGATGGAGCTATTTTGAGTCTTATCTTCTGTACTTTATTATAACTATTTTGGTGTCAATATACAGTGGTTGAACAAATGTAAATATTTATACTTTTAAATACAATGGTTGTTTGTGCTTTGATTACTATGATGCATGTGTTGTGATACTACAAATGAAGTCCTCCATCCCCAGACGTTTCCACCGTCTGGTTTGGGCGTGTGACAGATTGGTATCAGAGCATTGTTTATAGTGAACTCAATATATCAATCCATAAAAGATATACAAACTATAAATACAATTGGGGCTAAGAGCTCTGACTACAAGTATACTTTTAAAATATATGTACTTATTAAGAAGTATACTAACATTTATATACAGTAACAGTATCACAGTCATAACAACTCAAAAGTATTTGGATATTGGATACTACAGTCAAACTTGAGCAGTTATGTAATCATATCTGGGATCAATATGGCCTGATCAACTATATTGTTTTGAGATATGACCAACATGTGCTTGGGAGTGAAGGTAGTGTTGCAACAAGTCTAAAACCTACCCATATACAGAAGAAACTCTAGAATATAACATAAATTCAAAATACTATAGGAGTATTTTATGATAATATAGATGCAATAGCTTGACATCGATGTTTAATATTATATGCTTTAGTTTTTCATGCACTTCTCATGTCCTTATTCTCGGACAGACACAATGGCTGGATTTTATTTACCAGGGGACACTTACTTTTAGAACCACGGTAACAAAGGATGGATAGTAGAGGATACAGATGAGGATCCAATAGAGGATCAAGAAGAAGATCCAGAAGAAGAGGAAGAAGAAGATGAAGATGAAGATTCAGAGGGTACTGAAACAGAACCGACAATATATACAATGCCCCACCAACAATCTCACCTCCAGCAGTCAGGCAAGGATTTCAAGGGCTAACGCCAGTTTGGGGAGATCACATATACCATTGGAGGCGACAGCAGGGCTAGCGCCCACCCTATGGAATGTGCTGAGATTTCTACGACCTTAGTAACGTAGGATCAGATGACAGGGCCCTCCATGTCATTGTTCATCATATAGCTCGCCAAACCGATCAGGCGAAGGTTTCAATAAACCGGATTCTAGAAGTCAATGCAAAGGCACAAATCAACGCTGTGGATATTCGTCGACTGGACAAAATTCAAGACGAATCCCAAACCCACACCAAGGCACTACAAAATCAAATGAATGCTGCCCTAACGGAAATAAGATAGTTAAGGGTGCATTAGACTACCTTGGAAAGACAATTAATGGAAACCAAACATCAAGAAGCAGAGTGTAGTACTCGTCGTAGTACGCGACGCATGTAGCGTTTAAATCTAATGATTCATCTCATGCTATTTCTTGGGTCCTAGATACCGGGTGTGGTTACCACATTTGTTCTGAATTGCAGGGACTAAGAAGAAATAGGGATGCAGAGCATGGAAGAATAAATCTAATCATGGGGAACAGAAGATCGTTGCCTGTGACCAAGATTGGAGTGTATTCTTTAGCGCTTAGTAATGGTTTATGTTTAGATTTAAATAATTGTTGCTACTCGCCAGAAATGGCAAGAAACATCATTTCGTTTCATGGTTTGTTTAGATAAGGATTTAGATTTTCTTTTAATAATGAGAATAGTTCAATTTATGCTTATCTAAATGGTGTCTTATATTTTGAAGCAATGCCATGTAATGGAATTTATGAAATTGTTATGATTGTAGATAACCTAGGAAATGATGTTTTGTGCATGGATTCTTCCAATAGTATGGATAAAGCATCCTTGTGGCATTGTCATCTTGGACATGTGAACAAGAAGCACCTAGCCCAACTCCAACAGGATGGAGTGTTGGAGTCATTCGACCTTAGGGAAGATGACACATGCGAGTCTTGTTTACTTGGAAAGATGACCAAGTCACCCTTCACTAGCACATGTGAGAGGGATGAGGGTTTATTGGACCTCATACATACCGATGTATGTGGACCCTTTAGATCAACCACGAAGGATGGGAACCGCTTCTATGTTACTTTTACCGATGACTATAGTAGATATGGGTATATCTACTTAATCAAGCAAAAGTCAGAAATGTTTGAAAAGTTCAAAGAGTTCAAGAATGAAGTGGAGAATCAATTGGGCAGGAAAATCAAGATGCTTCGATCCGATCGAGGAGGAGAGCACCTAAGTCTTGAATTCCATGACTATCTCAAAGAGTGTGGAATAGTTTCACAATTGATACCACCTAGGACACCGCAGTTGAATGGTATGGAAGAAAAGTGTAATCGAACCTTGTTAGACATGGTCCGCTCTATGATGAGTCGTGCTTCACTACCTATCTCGTACTGGGGGTATGTCTGAGAGACTGCCGCCCATATCCTTAACCAAGTCCCTACTGAGAAGGTTGCCAAAACACCTCACGAGATGTGGACAAGGAAAGCACCCTCTTTAGCGCATATCAAGGTTTAAGGTTGCGAGGCTTTCGTAAGACGAGATACTCACGACAAGCTTGAACCTCATAGTGAGCGATGTATTTTCATCGGCTACCCGCAGAAATCCTTTGGATATCTCTTCTATAGACCGAAGGACAATGTTGTCTTCGTTGCAAGAAGAGGAGTTTTCAGAGAACGAGAACTCATAAGCCAAGGAGACAGTGGGAGGCAAATCAATCTTGAAGAGATTCAAGAATTGATTGATGAAGGAACCTCTACCGCTGGCGCTCAACCCGAGGTGGAAACTCCGGTTGAACCGATTGACGAGTCCTTACCTCTTAGACGTTCCGAAAGAGTTAGAGTTCAACCCCAATTTTATGGTTTTCATATTACTACCGAAGGGGACACGTATATTAGTGATGGTACACTAGTAAATCTAGATGAACCTAATAGCTATAAGGAAGTCATGGAAGGCCCAGAGTCTGCAAAAATGGACAGCGAGATCCAATCCATGTATGACAACCAAGTTTGGAATTTGGTTGATAATGTTCCTGGACGTAAGACCGTTGGGTGCAAATGGATCTTCAAGAAGAAGATCGACGTGGATGGAAACGTACACACATATAAGGCGCGATTGGTTGCGAAGGGCTTTACTCAAACTCCCGGAGTTGACTATGATGAGACCTTCTCACCAGTTGCGAAGATAAAGTCTATTAGAGTGATGCTAGCAATTGCCGCATTTCATGATTATGAAATTTGGAAAATGGATGTCAAGACCGCTTTTCTTAATGGGAAGTTGGCTGAGGATGTTTACATGGCTCAGCCAGAGGGTTTTGTTGATCCGAAGCATCCAAATAGAGTGTGTAAGCTTGAGAAGTCCATTTATGGACTTAAGCAAGCGTCTCGCAGATGGAATCTTTGCTTCGATGAGAAAGTCAAAGAGTTTGGATTTGTACGAAGCAAAGATGAATCATGTGTATATGTCAAAGCCAGTGGGAGTATAGTAAGCTTCCTCGTTTTGTATGTCGATGACATACTACTCATAGGAAACAACGTCCCGACACTGCAGGAGGTTAAGTCCTGGCTCGGGAAGTGCTTCGCTATGAAGGACCTTAGAGAGGCTTCCTATATTTTGGGAATTAGGATAGTGAGAGAATGAAGTAAGAGACTAATAGGACTTAGTCAGAACACTTACTTAGATAAAGTACTAAAATGTTTTAGCATGGAAAATTCGAAGAAGGGAGAATTACCGATACAAAGTAATGCCAAGTTGAGTAAGACTCAAAGTCCGAGTACCGAATCTGAAATAGCGGAAATGAGCCGAGTACCATACGCTTCCGCAGTTGGCTCAATCATGTATGTTATGACTTGTACTCACCCTGATGTAGTCTTTGCTTTGAGCATGGTTAGTAGATATCAAGGGAACCCTGGCAGAGCCCTTTGGATTGCGGTCAAGAATATCCATAAGTACCTTCGGAGGACGAAGGAATGGCTTTTAGTCCTCGGAGGAAGGGATGACTTTAAGGTGCGAGGGTATAGTGACGCCAGTTTTACGACTGACAGGGACAACTACCGTTCGCAGTCGGGCTAGGTCTTTACCCTGAATGGGGGAGCAGTAACTTGGAAAAGTTCCAAGCAGGAAACCGTAGCTGATTCAACATGCGAATAAGAGTACATTGCAGAGAGAGAAGCGTCAAAGGAGGCAATAGGGTTGAAGAACTTCATCGGTGATCTTGGAGTTGTGCCTGCCATAAAGGAGCCTATGGAAATTTTCTGTGATAATGAAGGAGCGGTTGCCTTGACCAAGGAACCGAGGGATCATGGTAGATCTCGACATATCGACAGAAAATATCACTTTATTAGACATCGAGTAGAAGAAGGACAACTCGTGGTTAAGAGGATATCATTAGAAGATAACCCAACAGATCCGCTTACGAAGGGACTGAGCAGGGTTAAGCACTTGCACCATGCTAGGAGTATTGGGCTGAAGGATGATATTAATTTAGATTAGATAGTATTAGAAACATGTAATAGATAAATGTAATTAACATTTGATGATTAAATAAAGGAGTATTATTTATAAGTAATGTTGCTGTCTTTTGTTAATTGTGTAGCTATTGTTTCACTTTGCATGTTTTGACTTCCAGAATAATTGAGTTTATTAAGAATAATTGAATTATTCAAATAATCCACAATCGTTCATATGTTGGAAGTAGGTATGAATGAAGATTGTCATGAATTGGTGTGTTGATTTTCTAAATGGTATTAGACATAGCAAAAGTTTGATACAACGCTCATGAGTGCTTATGAACTAGTTTTGAGCATTGGAACAAACCCGCGTTTGCTGGAATCACCTTATGGAATGTGATAAAAAGGGTGATTGCAAGACGATAATATCATATGGTCTTAAAACCTACATATATGGTTTGTTATTTGTTAATTGATTGTACATTGATAATGCAAAACCGCATCAGTAACTTGATGTTATAAAACGCATTGTTGTGTATAGTTGATTAATGAATAAGTAAATGCATATAAGTCGAAGTTTATCTGTTACTTTTATCCTAAGAGGGTAAAAGCGATATCTCGGCCGCTCGATGATTTGATTTGACTTATGTGTCGGGCCCGGTCAGAACTAAATTGATGTGTTCGATGAAGTTCTATGTGAAATAAATCTAAGATCGAGAAACCAAGTGTTGGACAATTAATTCCATAAGAATTGGCCGCATGACTGATAAGATCAGAGTTTGACAGCGTCTTTGAGAGCTACGATTGCTAATCGGATTATGCTTGTGTATATAGTTACTAGACTTATCCAAGTGGGAGACTGTTGGAATAGTGTCTAAGGCTGCAACTATATTTCGCAAGTATTTGACTCGATTGTGCATGGTCCTTTTGGGTTACCTTCACCATAGCAACTTGACAGGTTGATTTATAATGAGAGAAGAAATATTATTAACATATTATGAGAATAATATAAGGAATAATAATATTGTTATTTGATTAATATAAGTCATAAATTAATTAGGAATTAATTTGGTGACTTAAAGAGATTAATTAAATAAAAGGGCATAAACTGTCAATTGTATGATAGTTGTACTTTAGGCCATAATCCCTTATGGATAAGGGGTGGATGGTTTTGGGGCTTTGGATAGACCTAGAATTCATCCAAGGCTTATCATTAGGGAGATTGGATTGCTTAGGGCCTAAGTTATCCAATTAGGGTTTAAGGGTGAAACCCTAGGAGCCTCACTAGTATAAATAGACCCATGGGGTCAAGGAAATCGGCACTCTTGTTTTTGAAGAAACCCTGGTCAACTTCCTCTCCTCTTCTCTCTCTCTCTAATCATCCTCTTGCTAAGTTGGTGTTTGTAAGCCATTAGAAGAGTGACAATTGTGACTCTAAGCTCCAAGGACAAGAAGATTCAAGCAAGATACTTAAGGTAATCTTTTAGATCTGTGAACTGTAGATGTATGTATTTCCTTTGTATACTTTCCTTAAATGTGAACTGTAGATGTATGTATTTCCTTTGTATAGTTTCCTTGTAAAATGATAATGTATGTTTCCAGAAAATCCAATATTTTCTTAAAGGTGAGTTGTAGTGTTAAACCTTAAGACCAAAATTGTACAAGTATTGTTGTATTGAATAATTATATGTAGTTATACCTTTGTATAAAACTAATGAAGTGTAAGCTTCCCGTAAATAGAGATAGTATCGCTAATCCCAATTTGATTTATTATAAACATGCTTGATATAACTGATATGCCATAATGACGTTCTTCAGGCGTCGAAATTGGTAGACATTTTTCACCTTATACTTGCCGGTCTAACTATTGCCAACAACTGAGGTGAGGGGTTGTCAATCTCGTATAGATCTATACACAATGGTCTCACTCTCCGTCCAGGAGACTCTGGTTATAATGCAGGACATTAGGTGTATGCTAGGTAGGTACGGTTAAGAGAATTTCTCACAAGAGCATTAACTGATTTACGTGAACTATGACTCCTTTTTCTTGTAAAACGAAATAAGTATATCTTTGAAAAATTATATGTATCTTCTAAATTGAAGGTGTGGTTGGTGATTTGCAAACTATACTAATTATAGTTTATCTTGTTTGTTTGAAATTATTTATATAATCTTTTGTATAAATATGAAAGTCAATTTTTAACTAGTATTAAAATATCAAAACATAATACTTTTGGGTTAAAACCCAACCATTTAGTAAATGACCATAATGTAATCATTTTTGCTAGATAGCTCAAAAAGTTTCCAAAAACCATATAGTTTTACAAATCATAACTTTTCTTATGATTATATAACATTGATTATGTCTGTTTTAACAATATGTATATCACAAATATTTATACCAAAAAATAGTATAAACCATAACTTATGCAAATAGATGAAAACATGTAATTATTTTTGGGATAAATAAAGTTTTACTTGTATTCCCCCACCCAAAAAAAATACAAAAAAAAAACATGAAAAAGCATGAAAATGTGGGGGGGTATGAACTCACCTTGCAAGGATTTGTGGGTTGATTGAGATGATAGTGTGAAGGTCTTCAAGTCTAAGAACTTGAATGGTTTGATGAACTTCTTGGTGTTGTTGGTATCCTAAGGTTTTAACACATAATAATATTTGTGTAAAAACAGTGAAACTAACTTAAAATCATATATAACACTAGCGTATTATGGAAATACATACCAAAGAAATCTAAGGGTGAACTTTGGCTTAAATCCTTTGAAACATGGAAATTGCTTCTTGAGGAAGGAGGAATTTAACAGTAACTAGGATGAAGATGGTGGTGAGGTTTTGTAAAGATATTCTCATTGAAATCAAAAGGAGAAGGATGGATGTCAAGTTTTCTTTGATAACTGGTGGTTATTTCATCGATATATGTTGGGTTATCTAACGTGGGATATTGTGAACTTTGCATGGGAAAAGGGTGGGATATTGTTCGATTAGTGTCTAAGCCCATACCTATATTTGTTATGTACTTGATCCGGTTATGCATGGTCCTTTTGGGTTGCCTTCACCAAAGCAACTTGATTGGATGATTTATGGAGAATAAGGTTAATTATGATTTATTAATATATTATATGAATAATGTAGGAGAAATCATATTGTTTAACTAATATTAGTGAAGAATTAATTAAGAATTAGTTTTGTGACTAAAAGACATTAATTAAACTTAGGGGACTGGAATTGTAATTATAAGATAACTACAATTGGGCTATGGATCTCCTTGGAACATAGGTTGGACGAATTTTATGGGAAGCCCATAGGGAATTTGTCCAAGGGGTGTTCTAAAGGGAGTCCATGGGCTACTTGGAGCCTAAGCAGTCAAATTAGGGTTTCGTTGTTTGATAACCCTAATGGCCTCACTATATAAAGACCCCTATGGCCCAAAAAACGTGGTGAACTCTTTTGGAAGAACCCTAGGACGGTTTTTGGTGCTCCTCCTCCTTCTCATTAGTCATTCTCTTGTTTGTGGTGTTTGTAAGCCATTAGAGGGGTGACATTTGTGACTCTAAGCTCCAAAGAAAGAAGATTGAAGAGATTCAATCCATTCTACAAGTGGTAATCATCTAGATCTATTCTTATACGATAATTTCGAAGTGGATATGTTAGATTAGGGTTCTTGAGCCTTGGATGATCTGCATGTACATTAGAGAAACCTAGATCCAAGCATTAGGGTTTGCATGAGCACATAGGATGTTCTTTTGTATAAAACCCATGAGTGGTATCAAACCCATGATTGGCTTCTGTTGTATTTGGTGTCTACATGTTCATCCATTTCCTGAAAATCATTTTTCTGCCCTCTGCCCGACCTGACTCGACATGTCAGCGGATGAACTCGACGAGTCTAGTCATTGACTCGGTGAGTCCAAGGGTCAGACAGAGGATATTTCGTGATTCTTGTTGTTTTGGCTATGGGATAATTACCATAAACACTTTTTATTAATTAAATCCGAATTTGATCAATATTTGGTGATTATCCTTGCCAAAATAGAAGATAATTATCAAAATTAAGATAATTACTTGTTTTATAGATAAATATTAATTGTTTTTAATTTTGTTTTGAATTATCTAGTTAGAAATTGAATTAGGTCAAATTTAGATAATTACTAATTATTTGATTAATTATAATTATTTGCAATTTGATATTGATGGTTTTGAAAAGTTTCAAAAGTTGCCCTCAAGTTTTGGAATTTAAATTTTTGATTAAAAGTTTAATTTTGAAATATTTAAATTCTAAACCATAATGATTTGAAATGTTTCAAACCTTGGGCTCAAGTTTTAGAATTTAAATTTTAATTAATAGTTTAATTTTAAAATGTGAAATTCTAAAACCCTAATTTTTTAAAAGTTCAAATTGCACCCTTATGGTTTTATTAAATTAATTAAGTGTATAATTAAAAGAGAGTTAATAAATCCATAATGATATGGTTTACATTTAATTAAATTAATAGTGCAATTTGTTAAATTAGACCACATACTATTTTAAAAGTGTAAAATACACTCTTATACAATATAAAATTAAAAGTCTAATATTATATATGTATAACTTAAACTGCTAGTCTTACCGTTAGTAGGCCTCATTCACGAAGTCGATCTATAAGGGGTGTTTAAGGAAGCGGCCTGTAAAATGACCGCCATTGGTTATCCATTCTTACCCACCGCACTCTCGACTACTGGAGGTTTGTTAGCCGAACGGGTAGGATGGGGCAAACGCTTTCCATTAGAAGTATAATGAATTATAAAGTAACTAATGTTTTTACAAAATTCTCAATCTTAGTTACCTTAGGCAAAAGTAAATTTGATGCAATTCCTTGAAATTACACTTTGTACCCTTGCTAAGACGTTATTTGAGTGTGTGTGGTTAACCGACACACTATATGGGGTCTAAGCCATGGTAGCGAAGGGTGACTCGATGTTTGTCATAGTTCAGTGGAGCGTGTGTGGTTAACCGACACATTGAATACATGACTGTAACATTGGGGGCACCATGTAAGTTTGCATGGTTATTCACACCCTGTTTTGTGATCCTTGGCATCCCAGTCACAAATCGAGGGGCATATCGAGATTTAAACATGCCATTGAAAAGTTCAATGAATCTCAAAGGATCTAGGAGTTTTCAATACATTTAAAACATAATCTCTTTTTTGTTTTTCATGGTGGAAAATTAGTGAATCGTTATTTAGTTACCTTCAAATGTTCTGCAATTTGGGTTACGACATCTCTCTTCCACGTTGTAGAGTATTGTGCTGGGTCCTAGCCTTAATATCTCATTTGGGTGTTTTATTAAGGATTCAATCAATCAATCATCTAACTTTAATTTTTCTCCCGTTTTGTAGATTTCAAAGTATGACAACTATGGTCTTCCGAAATTCCGTGGAAGAAGCTTTCAACATGAAGATGATATTCCATGATTCGATCTAGGAACACGCGATCATGCTTCACTTCCTCCACCTCCTCCTATTGTTCTCCCTAATTCACAAGTTCAAAGGCTTGAAAATTTCAAGCTCACTCAAGTCTTTTTGGCAAGTAAAAATGAAGAAGGAAAGTCAGTGTGTGCACACGTCTTAGAGATAAAGTCACACATGATAGGTTAAGAATGTTGGGAGTCGTTTTCTTTGAGAAGTTGGCTGTTGACTGGGTTCTTCAGTCGCTTCCTGACTCATATAGTGAGTTTGTAAGAGAGTACTATATAATAGACCACGACGTGATCCTCATCGATCTCACCTATTTGCTTGTTGCTACTGAATCAGCAATGATTTGGCGCACTGGAGAAGCAAAGTTGATTGATGGATTTGCCTTCCAAACCTCTATGAACATAGGCAATGGCAACGAAAGGCATGCCATGGTCTAAAAGTTTGATCATAAGAAAAAGGCAAAGTCTGAAGTAGTTTCGTGTGTTGTTCCGAAAGATTCAATTTGTTTTTATTCCCAAGAGAAGGGGCATTGGAGACGAAGCTTCCCGGTCTACCTGAGAGATCTAAGAGATGGGAGATTCGAAACATTTGGCTCTGCTTCTAGTAAAATCGATTAACTAACTCTATAAGTTCCTATTTTTGATTCTTGATACATTATGTGATAAGATTGCATTTTTGGCTGTTTTGTAGAATTGAAGAAAAGAAAGGAAGCTTAAAGCAATAAGTGAGCGGAGTCTGATCGCAAAGAGATGGATTTTGATCGCATGGATTCAAATATCGGATTTTAAACTGCTCCTTTAGAGTTAGGATAGATTGCTAATAAATGTAATAGCATAGTTTTTCAATTGAGTTGCCTTGTAAGGGCAATTTTTTTTCCGAAATAAAATAAATTTTGATTTTGTCTTATTTACTTATCCTTGCAATGACATGTATGAAAACTTGATGTTTGTGTATTTCTATTATTACCAATGTTGAAATGGATGTGATTCTTAGTTATGTTATTTATGGCAGTGTCATAATTTTCTAAGTAAGGAAAAATTCTCATCGCCCAAGTTTCAATTAGATAGAAACTTGGAATCATACAACTTGTATTGTATTATGTATGGAAATCTTGGTACTTAAGTAATTAAGACTAATTCCTTGTTCACATAAGTATGTGAGTCAAGTGAAGGACTAAATGAACTAGTACACAATGTTGTGCACTAGTCAAATCCGCCATAAATAATAATAACATTATTCGTCATGATTTACTAAAGGTCTAGTAAATGTGGTTATACTTACACGATTAAGTGTAATTCTGAATCATTGAAATGTTTCAATGAATGGCAGAACGAATAAGTAGAATCAATGAAGGCAGAAAGATAAAAAGTTTCTCTAATCTAAGAAAAATGGAGAGTACTTTTGTATCGTGTTTTGTGATTGTCTTGGTAATCGTAAGAACCATATTACAATTCATCCTCTAAGGATACCATAGTGCACTAGTTTGGCTAAGAAGAGGAATGGAGAATTGTTGAAATGGTTCAGTCAATAAGATGTATCGTACTTTGTTCCAAAATCAGGTATTCAAGTGATACTACAAGATTGTGACTTGAGTGACATAATCTTAAGTAGGAATGTTCTTACACTTGCAAATTTTGGTAAGTTTTGATGTCTTGAATAAGACAAAGACCAACTAGTACCGAATTGTGTGTAGGTTTTTCCTTGAGATAGATACATACTAACTCTTGGATATTTGTTTTGTCAAGAAATATCTTTTGATAAGAGAATGTAATATGTCATGAGGTCATTGGGAGTCTAAAGATCTTGAAAAGTTTCAAGAGCAAATCAAGAAGTAAACCTATTAAACACTAGCACATGACTTCAGGATTGTAAACTATCGTGTTGACAAAATTTTATTTCTATGCCAATCCTGTAAAGTTACTTATGCATATGAGTTCTACGAGTTCTCAATTAAATGCATAAGGGAAAACACCTTTGTTCAATGAAAGTACATTGACTCGCATAGGTGAGCTGTTAAATAACTTGGAAGCAATGGTGGGACATTTGATGGCAAGAAATTAAGAATGAACAAGTTCTGTCCATAAGAGTTTGGATTTGTCACAAACATTATCTTATGATTTTGGTTATGACAAATTTGCATTGATAGGAACACATGCACCATAAAATCTAAGTGTCATAAGGTTTCTCTCCTTCATGAAAATGAATGTGAGGAAACGCTTGCACTAAGAGAGATTTTAAGGAGATAGAGATTATGTAAATTACATTCTCAAATTCGGTTATGATTACGGCATCCTTCTTCATAGTTCGAATTGTGAGATTTGACAATTAGTCTGAAAATTTGGGACTTAGTATTATAAGTTTTGAATTAATTTAGAAACACATGTGAGTTGTCTGAAGAAAGGTGTATGAGGTTGAGAAGCGTAGATAAAGGCTTATCGAAGCATATCATATTAGAAATATGAAGTTTGGAAATGAATAAGTATTGTCTTTTAGAAGTGCAACTGTTTTCTGAATATGTGTCAACGCTAGTGGGAGTATAAATCTTATACTGGAATGGATATAATCATCATGTTAGTAAGAGCATGATTATTATTATTTTAAGTATTACAAGTTGGCAATATTAATTATAGAAAAACAAAAGTTTCACTTTGCAATGTTGTTGGGGTTGAAAAGCTGTTTTTGCTATAATTAATGGAGAGAATGTTGTACTTCGTTTCCAATGTAAAAGCTTAGATCATGAAATTTTAATTGAATTTAGTCAATGATATATTTATTATTTGCAATCTCAAAGTTCTATTATGATTACATCATCCGTCTTCATAGTTCAAATTTTGACAACACGGCAAATAGAAATATTATGGCAATATTATAGCAAGAAACTGGTAAAGTATCACGTTTTCATTATGAATCGTATCCTATATGCTTCGGGTATAGGATCGATTGCATATGCTGTAATATCCGACTGTTCTAAAATTTTCCGAATGCCTAGGGAATTTAGAGGGAAAAAGGGAATAGAACCGGATTTGATTAAAATAATTAAACAACTATCAATGACATGCTAAGGTTCGCCAAGGATTGGTCGCTTGCGGAAAATTGGAAGTATAGTCATAGATGGACCATATTGGCATTATTATTAATAGATAAGATTCTATTTAGAATGAGTTGTCATATGGCAATTTAAAGGATATCGAGAATCTATATCTAGATTAGAAACTTTTATGCAAGAAGAATGTTTAAAGGAATGTACTTTGAATGTGAGACTTCACAGTTATGGAATTGTCTTGTAACAATCTCCAATAGAGCACCTTGTAATTTCATTGGCAAAGTCTTGGTGACTTTGGCATTGTGATATTATGAAAGGACTGTTGCATAAAATGTTAGAATCTAACATATTCTAGTAGTGGCGAGAATTTTGTATTCTTACACTAATTGATTAGGATTCAGAACTATGAAGTGAGCATCATTGGAAATCTATTCATTTGATCTATTTCAGAAAGTTAGGACCATCGGAAAACATAGTGTGCATGCTAAGAGTATGCGACAACTGTTGTTATGATTCAAGTAAGAAGTGATTAACCGAAACAACAAATAATGAGTAATCAATATGGTGATGAAATAAAAGGTGTTTTATTTATACTCAAAAGTTTGGGGCCATATGGGATTAGTATTATTCTTGTGTTTCACTTTGCACGTTTTGACTTCCCAAATAATAAGTTTATTCAAACCCTCAATAGTCGCTCATACATTGGAAGTAGGTATGAAAGAAGACTGTAATGAATCCGTATGTAGATTGACTAAAGCGTTTACACATAGCACAAGTTTGCTGCAGAGTTCATGAGTGTTGCTATAAGATTACAGTATTGGATTAAACCCACGCTCACTTTGATCGCTTCATGGATTTTATCACGAGTGATTAGTGAGACAGTAATATCCTATATTCTTGAAACCGAGATGTGTGAGTTGTATCTTGTGAGTCGGTTACACATTGATAATATGTAAACGCACCAGTAACTTGGTGTTATAAATCGTATTGTTGTGTGTGATTCGGTGAGTGAGTACAAGTGAGCATTGACTCAAAGTTTATCCATTCCTTTTACCTAAAGTCGGATAAAAGCGATATATGTGGGCCCCTCGACGATTTAGTGATGATACCCTAAGCGCTTGGCCAAGCCAGGACTAAGTTGATGTGCTCAACTGTAGTTTGTTGTCAGTCGTCATAAATCGAAAATCAGGAAACAACACATGAACGAAGAGTATGATTAAAATCCATGTCTTAGTTAATACGATGTCTAGAATGGAGGAATATATGATCCCTTATCTAAAGGACAGGTTGTTGATAAGATCAGAGTTCGACATCGTCTTTGAGAGTTATGATTGCTAATTGGATTGTACTTACATTATAGTTACTAGACTTATCCAAGTAAGTGACTGTTGGATTGGTGTCAAAGCTCGTAACTATATTTTGTATGTACTTGATCCGGTTGTGCATGCTCCTTTTCAGTTGCCTTCACCAAACAACTTGATAGGATGATTTATGGAGAATAAGGATTAATTATGATTTATTAATATATTATATGAATAATATATTAAAGGAGAAATCATATTGTTTAATTAATATTAGTCAAGAATTAATTAATAATTAGTTTTCTGACTAAAAGACATTAATTAAACTTAGGGGGACTGGAACTATAATTATAGGATAATTACAATTGGGCTATGGATAACCTTGGAACATAGGTTGGACGAATTTAATGGGAAGCCCATAACGAATTCGTCCAAGGGGTGTTCTAAAGGGAGTCTGTGGGCTGCTTGGAGCCTAAGCAGTCAAATTAGGGTTTCCTAGTTTGATAACCCTAACGGCCTCACTATATAAAGACCCCTATGGCCCCAAAAACGTGGTGAACTCTTTTGGAAGAACCATAGGACGGTTTTTCATGCTCCTCCTCCTTCTCATTAGTCATTATCTTACTTGTGGTGTTTGTAAGCCATTAGAGGAGTGACATTTGTCACTCTAAGCTCCAAAGAAAGAAGATTGAAGATATTCAAGCCATTCTACAAGAGGTAATCATCTAGATTGCTCTTATGTGATAATTTTGAAATGCATATGCTAGATTAGGGTTCTTAAGCCTTGGATGAATTGCATGTACAATAGAGAAACCTAGATCCAAACATTAGGGTTCGCATGAGCACATAGGATGTTCTTTTGTATAAAACCCGTTAGATATCACATCCTAAAGTCAAAGCTTATCAACTGGAAGCACCCTAGGATGATTCAACATTGGTTTTCGGCCATAAAGAAGGTGATTTTGGCCTAGGCATGGCTGAAATCCCTTGGTACCCACTCTTATTGATGATTTGGCCTTAGTGGACTCTCCATTAAAGTTTTCGGCCTTAAATAGACTTACCTTTTGAAGTTTTCGGCCTTAATGCTTACTAGGCTTTGAGATTTCGGTGCTAGGTCCATCCTAGTGTTTGTTTTCGGTTTTGAATCATTTACTATGGGTGATTTCGATTTAGGGGTATTCTAGGGTGGGTGGGGTACTAAGCCTAAGATTATAAAGCAAGGTATGGTTTATGATTTATGTTTCAACTATTTGATTTTTCTTGACTTGTTATAGTTTGTTTACTTTCAAGAGCTTGTTGTATATATGATTTCCATGGTATATATATGTATATATGCATATAGGAACTTATATACATACACATGCCACTAATGTCCTTATGACTTTCAAGGTTTTGTGGTAGCAGGGTTACATTGCGAATTCACTTGCACAAGCCTACAATCTGGACCTTGCGTCATCCAAATATTTAGGGTTGTCACATCATCCCCCCGTTAGAGGGAATTTCGTCCCGAAATTAGTGTCTTAGACGACTCTTGCAACTAGGAGAAACTTGCGGGTATCTCAGTCTTGTCAAGTGTCTTCGTTACTACGGAAAATTAGGTCCTTGCCTGGTGTTCTTGCGACCCTCACTATTGGTATTTTACTTTGCTCTTTTCGTCTCCCTGCCCAAGATTCCCACATGTTCCTCTTTGGGGTATAGGTTCTCGTTTACTCAGATTTCGTCGAGTATGACTACAAGAGTTTCAGCGATCAGACACTTTTGTGGAGTGTGGGAGTGATGATGGTAAGTTCTTGTGGTAGCCGAAATCTATAAGCCACTGGGCCGATCTTGGCGAGGATCTCGAATGGCCTAACGAAATTTGTGTACTTGACGCCCTAGAGGTAATGTCTTTAGACCTTGAGATGAACACTATTTCCACTAAGGTTGAGGTTATGTGTGGTGCAGCTGGCCCTACAATTCTTAGGTTGTCTTGGGAGCTTCTTCCTATGGAATTCTGAGCTAGTGGTATGTCGACCACTACTTGTTCCTTCAGGTTGGCTAAATAGGTCGTTAATTCGGAATAGGGGATATTGATCCTTGATGATGGGTTTCTTTGGCTCTTAGTATTCAATGGTCCTATGGACAATTTTCCCTTTCTTCTTATGAGTCAGACAGGCGCTCTCTGAGGTTAGAGGATCAGTCTGATAATTTCCTTACTTATTAGGTCGTTCCGTTGACCGGGCAATTTCCGTTTTTGTGTCAGTGCTAAGCGGTATTGGGGATTTGGCTACAGAAATGGATCCAAGAGTCGATTTGATTTTGAAATCAACTTGGCACATGGGTGGTATTTCTAAAATAACTTATGGGAATACCTTGGGAAGGTTATAAACCTTTGGGATACCCTTGATATCCTTTGCCTCTGGTATCCTATTTCTGTTGTTGCTAGGAAAGAGCGTGGTACACCTTACATAGGTACTTATGAGTTTTGATGTAAGGGACGATTCGGAGGTTTGTTGTTATAGATCGAAAGGGTTTTATTATTCGGTCGGTTAAGGAAAAGGGTCTCTTCGTAGAATGTAAAATTGGTATGGTGAGGACCTAGCCAATCCATGTCAAATGACGATGTTGGAAATTCTTATTCTAATAGATGTTAAGTCGATTTGGAAGGGAGGTGATTGTTTAGAATGATAGTGTATTCTATGTATATAGTTTTATCCTTGTTATTACTACTGCGAATATTTTGTACCAGGATTAGTGAGTACTAGCAATACGAGTTCTTTGGTAAATAGTGATGAAATATCGTAGTATGATTCCTACTAGGTCTCTCTATAATAATTTGGTGTAAACTAGTCATATATAATTAAGATTGAAAAGAGAGTCAAATGAGTGACTCTGCCCAAAATCCACAACCAATCAAGGAACATGAAGTAAAGCGGAATCACACATTCTAAATCTGTAGAATCTTAATTATATACGACCCAAATGTTTACACCAGCCACCATAGATCTGTTAGGTTTTGAGCATTATAACACTCCTAAGTGTACATGAAACCCTAAATACCTTGGACCTATGTTATCTCTATTATACATGCAAATATGAACTTTTCAAGGTATTCATCCTAACTAACATAATAACATTGATTCATATGAATATATAAAGTTAGAATTACATACCTCTTTGATGTGGAATGTCTTCATGAAGCTTGAGTCCCTAGTGCCCCAAGTGTGACACCTCAAATGGTTCATACAACATCATATGAACTTGGAAAGACTTGAGAGAATATACATACTTCATGAAAATTGGCTAGCCCTTTCTATCACAGATAGTGGCCAATTTTTTTTCCCAAGAATATGATCGTTATATAGTGTCACAATTAGGGTAAACCCTAATTGTCATGGATTTTCATTTCCTTGGATCCATGGGTTCAAATACACCATGGAGCATCCTATGGGTTTTAGCCCAACTTGATAATCCATGGAGTCTTAGCCCGCTATACAAGTATGGATGATTTACACAATCAACCCATATATTTAATTAGTCTTCTTTTGATCAGTTTATTAATTCTAGATTAATTCTTGATCAATACTAATTAAATAATCTAATTAATATATTAGAACTTATAATATATTAATAAACCATAAGTGTTATTTCTCTCATTTTAGTCTATCCAAATGCATGATGCCATGCAACCCAAATGGACCATGCCGGGTCGGGTCAAGTCTTACCAATTATAGTTATGGAATTAGACATTAATCCAACAGTCTCCCACTTGGATAAATCTAAAACTATTATTGCAAGTGTGACTTCATGAACCGACTAGCAATCGTAGCTCTCAAAAGCATTTGTCGAACTCTGACCTTGCCGATGATCTCTGACCTTTGTTAATTACTTGTCCATTAGATAAGGGATCATATATTCCTCCATTATAGATATCATATGGACTGAGACATGGATTATAATCAGTCTCTCTGTCCATTTGTTGTTTCCTGATTTCCGATTTATGACGACTAACTAATTTGAACAAATCAAATCAGTTCAGGCCAGGACGAGCACTTACATTTGTCATCACCAAATCATCGAGGGGCCCACAGATATTGCTTTTATCCCAAAGGTAAAAGGAATGGACAAACTTCAACTCATATGTATTGTTCTACTACTTGTTGAATCATACACAAAGGCACGTTTTATAACATCGAGTTACCAATGCATTTTTGTGCAATCAATGTATAACCAACTCGTAGTAACAACTCATATCTCTAGGTTTGAAGAATATAAGATATTATCGTCTCATTATCACACATGATAAAATCCATGAACTGATTCCAATGAGCGTGGGTTGAATCCAATACTCAGAACTTATGAGCACTCATGAATGTTGTAGCACCTCTTGGTTATGTCCCATACCTTGGACATCTACAAAACCAATTCATGACAGTCTTGCCTTAATACGAACTTCCAACGTATTATCGACTGTGGATGGTTTAAACAAGTTAATCATTCAGGAACAATGACCTAGTTATTCTGGAAGTTAAAACATGAAAAATGAAACACAAGAATAATTGAATCCAATATGGTCTCAGAATTTATGAATATAAATAAAACACCTTTTATTTATCAACATATGATTACACATTATTCATTGCATACTGTTTCAGCTATCAACTTTATACTTGAATTAAAAACAATAGTTGTCTCTGTTGGGTTTTGAGCATTTTAACACTCCTAAATGTACATGCAACCCTAAATACCTTGGATCTATGTTTTCTCTATTATACATACAAATAGGAACATCCAAGGTATTATCCTAATCTAGCATATAAAATAATGAATATAACAAGATAGAATACATACCTCTTTCATGTAGAAAGTCTTCATGAAGCTTAAGTGCCTAGTGCCCCAAGTGTGACACCTCAAATGGTTCACACAACACCAAATACACTTGGAATAACTTGAGAGAAGTCTACACTTCATGAAATCGGCTAGCCCTTTCTTTTTACACACTCTAGTGGCTGATTTTGGTCAAGAATAAGATCTTTATATAGTGTTACAATTAAGGTAAACCCTAATTGTCATGACTTTCCATTTCCTTGGATCCATGGGTTCAAATACACCATGGAGCATCCATGGACCATCCTATGGGTTTTAGCCCAACTTGATTATCCATGGAGCATTAGCCCACTATACAAGTATGGATGATTTACACAATCAACACATATATTTAATTAGTCTTCTTTTGATCACTTAATTAATCCTAGATTAATTGTTGATCAATACTAATTAAATAATCTTATTATTCTTATTATTAATATACTAGAACTTATAATATATTAATAACCATAAGTGTCTTATTTCTCTCATTATAGTCTATCCAAGTGCATGATGCCATGCAACCCAAATGGACCATGTCGGGTCGGGTCAAGTCTTACCAATTATAGTTATGGACTTAGACATTAATCCAACAGTCTCCCACTTGGATAAGTCTAAAACTATTATTGTGTATGACTTCAGGAACCAACTGGCAATCGTAGCTCTCAAAAGCTTCTGTCGAACTCTGACATTGTCGATGAACTCTGACCTTTGTCAATGACGTGTCCATTAGATAAGGGATCATATATTCCTCCATTCTAGATATCGTATGGATTGAGACATGGATTATAATCATTCTCTCTGTCCATTTGTTGTTTCCCGATTTCCAATTTATGACGACTGACTAATTGAACAAATCAAATAAGTCCTGGCCCGGCCGAGCACTTCCAATTGTCATCATCAAATCATCGAGGGGCCCACAGATATCGCTTTTATCTCGAAGGTAGAAGGAAGGGATACACTTCGACTCATATGGATTGTTCTACTACTTGTTGAATCATACACAAAGGCACGTTTTATAGCACCGAGTTACCAAATGCGTTTTCGTGCAATCAATGTACAACCAACTCATAGTAACAACTCATATATCTAGGTTTGAAGAATATAAGATATTAACGTCTCATGATCACTCGTGATAAAATCCATGAAGTGATTCCAATGAGCGCGGGTTGAATCCAATACTCAGAACTTATGAGCACTCATGAGTGTTGTAGCCCTTTGTCCAACACCTTAGACCTCTACAAGCCAACCCATGACAGTCTTAATTCATATCTACTTCCAACATATGACCGACTGTGGATGGTTTGAATAACTTAGTCATTCCGGAAGAATAACCTAGTTTATTCTGGAAGTCAAAACATGCAAAATGAAACACAATAATAATTGAATCCAATATGGTATCAAAACCTATGAACATAAATAAAACACCTTTTATTTATCACCATATGATTACACATTATTCATTGTATACTGTTTCGGCCATCAACTTTATTCTTGAATTTAAAACAATAGTTGTCCCATGCTCCAAGCATGTACACTATGTTTTCTAAACACTAGTCATGCCATACACCAAGTATGCATACTGTGTTTGTCTATGATCTTTACTTTGTGAACTAGATCCATTGAGCATAACTTCAATGATTCTCTTTTCACACTCCCAAATCCTTACTGCAAATACAAGAATTCCAAATTCATATCATTTACTGAAATCTGTTGGATTCTAAACTTATATGCATTAATCCTCTTGTAATGATTATGCACAAAGTCAGAAAGACTTGACAACAACCATTACAGAGTATTCCAAAGGAGATCAGCTCCTTGGAAACATCCTTCTTGCATTAAGTTTCCTAATCTTAAACAGACTGAAAATTCTAACTTTGAAACATTTCCAGATTCCATTTTGACTATCACTTCTGAACAAGAGTTGCCTCCTTCCAGATTATGTCAATATGGTCCTTCCAAAATTATCACTATACTTCCAACTGTCCTTGACCAACCAATCTTTGATAAACCTTAGATTGTCCTCGACAATTGTTTAATCCTTTTAGTCATATCCAGTTCTAAACCTTTTCCCTTCTTAATGCCCCAGGCATTTGGAAAATTTTAGAAAGGATTAATATAGCACATGTAATCGATCCTATATCCGAAGCATATGGGACACAATTCATGATGTCTCACATAAAGACTAAACCAGTCTTTTGCTATAATATTTCCACTTCTATTTGCCAAGTTCTCATAATTCAGATTATGAAAAGGGATGCCGTAATCATAATCGAATTTTAGAACGCAAATAATGGACCCATATACAGAATTTCCTTATGTTGAGCCATTCCAACATGAAATTCATATATATATATATATATATATATATATATATATATATATATATATATATATCCTTGACTAAATGATTAAAACCTCACGATCTAAGCTTATAGATTTGAGATGAAGTATAATTTCCTCTCCCTTAATTATAGCAAAACAACTTTTCCCAATTGAAACCTTTTGTTTTCTATAATTAACATTGCTAACTTGTAATACTTATCATAATTATCATGCTCCCACTAACATGATGATTATTAGCATAACACTTATGCTCCCACTAGCTTTGACATGTATTCAGAAATCAGCTGACTTTCTTACCAAAGTTCAGATTTCTGATACTAGATTGTTTTGATAAAACTTTATCAAAATCATACACCTTCCCTTAGATAGCACACTTGTGTGTCTAAACAATTATGAAGAGGGATGCCGTAATCATAATGGTTAGACCTTTTTGCCACTTCTCACAAGTCCAGGTTAGTGTGCCGGTAAACCACACACGCTCCACTAACGACTTTGAGAATGCAAATATCACAATTGCTATCTAGCTAAAATCTACTTAGTGAAAGTGTTTCCTCACCATCATTTTCATGACTTGGAGAGAAACCTTATGACACTTAGATTTGCTAGTGTATGTGTTCTTATCCATGTGAATTGTCAAAACCATAGTCACAAGACAAGGATAATGACAAATCCAAAATCATATGGATCGAACTCAATCTTAACTTCTTGCCACCTGGCAGCTCAAGGGCCTGCCATTGCTTCCAAGTTGTTGTGCAACACATTGAGAACTCCAAGAATTCATATGAAAAGCCAACTTTAACTAGAATGGGCACAGAATATGTCAACACGATAGGTTATAAACCTCAAGTGGTGTGCTAGTGAAGAACTTCAGGTTCTATTCTTGATTAGTTCTTGAGACTTTCAAGACCTTTAAGACTCCCACTGTCCTCTTGACATATAAGACTCCCTTGTCAAACATCCAAGAGATAGTGTGGATTCTAATCAAGACAAACACTTCACACAATTGGCCTAAGTTGATCTTTGTTTTATCCAAAACATCACAAGTCACCAATTTCAAATGTGCAAGAGTAGAAAACTTTTACTCTTACATTTGACAAGTGTTTTAAACCTTCTTTGAGACATGTCACTCAAGTTACAATCTTAGAGTATGACTCTAAGACTTGTATTGGAACGAAGTAGGACTCATCTTCTTGATTTAGCCACTTCACCAATTCATAGTTCCTCTTCTTAGCTATAAGAAAGCACTTAGAGGATGAATTGTGATAAGGTCTCTAAATCATTAAGATGATCATAAAAACTGATATGAAAGTACTCTCCCATCTATTCAGATTTGAGAAACTTCTATCCTTCTGCCTAATTTGATTCTTCTTATTCGCTCTACCTTACATTGAAACTTTTCCAATGTCTTAGAATTATACTTTAGCGTGCAAGTATAATCATATTTACTAAGCTTTAGTAAATTATGACGAAAATCTTATCGATCTTTTGTGGTGGACTTAATCAGTGCACAAGAATGTGTACTCGATCCCTTAGTCCTTTACTTGACTCACACATCCATGTGAACAAGTAATTCGTGTTAATTTTCCAATACTTGAAAGTTCTCATTCATCATGCTATACAACTTGCATGATTCCAAGTTCCGGTCCAATTGAAACTTGGGTGATGAGAATCTTTCCTTATTTTGTAAATTTAGACATTACCACCAATGAAAGAATCAATTTCATACTTCCACTCTTGCTATTAATGGAATCTTATAAGCAACAATTTTTCCTCAAATGTCATTGTAAGGATATTTTAAAATAAATAAAATCAAAAAATTTTCTTTTATTTTAAAACTTTGCGGAAAAAATTATCCTCACAATACATATGAAAACTTGTTGTTATCTATTTCTAAGCAATATCTCATAACTCCTAAGAAGTAGCTTAAGAATCCGATCTTCAAAGTACGCGATAGAAATCCATCTATGCGATCAGATTCAGCATATTCTTTCTTTATGTTTCTGCACTTTTCTTTGATTCTTAAAACATCACCATGTGACCCAGTTACATCATGTATCACGAATCTCATAATAGAAACTTAACAGAGTTAGATAGTGGACTTTACCTAAAGCAGAGTCAAACTTATTGACTTTAACATCCTTAGGTAAATTTGGCAGCTTCGTAACCAATGCCCCTTTCTTTGGCAATATAAACATACGGACCCTTTGGTAATGGTACACGGGACTATCACAAACTTAGCTTTTTTCTTTACCATTTGGTCAACCGAGTTGACTATGGCCGATCCCTTTCCATTGGGAAGAGAATGCTTTTCTGGATTTCCTATGTCACTATTGTCAATGTCCATCAAGTTTTAAGGAAATTGATCTTAACAAATAGATAAGATCATTAAGGGTATTGTCATAGTTTGTTTCATAGGTGTCCCAAAGGAACTCACTATGTGACTTAGAAAGTGATTGAACCACCAACTTTCTCAAGACTTTGACACCCAACTCTCCCGGCTTGTCAATATGTGACTACATCTCCAAGATGTGATCACACCTAGACCTTTCCTTCCTAATAGAGCTTGAGTGACGTTGAACTTGTGGGTTAGGAAGAATAATTGGAGGAGGTGAAAGAAGTATGATTTCCATGGGACATCATCTTCATTTAGGAAAGCTTGTTTCAAGAGATTTGGGAAGATCATAAATGTCTAAACCAGACATCTTTTGTGATATATTCAAGATAGTTGATCTTAAGTCCTTAATATGACACCCAATATGAAATCTTAAGGCTAGGACCCCACAAACTATTTTATAACTTAAAAGAGGTATGCCGTAATCCAGGCTATAAAATATTTGAAGGTAGGTGAATGACGATTCACCAATTTCCACCAAGATAAACTAAATGTATTATTAGGTTTTAATTGGTTTTTTGAAACTCCTAGATCTTTGAGATTCATTGAACTGTTCAATGGCATGTTTCAATCTCAAGTGTGCCCTTCAGGTTTTGTGACTGGGATGCCGAGGATCACAAAACAAGGTGTGAAGTAACCATGCAAATTACTTGGTACCCTTAAGTGTTTACCCCTCAATCGATGTGCCGGTTAACCACACACGCTCCATTGATACTATGATAAACATTAAGTTACCCTTTGCCTACCTTGTTAAATACGAGTTAGTGTGCCGGTTAACCACACACGCTCCACTAACCGACTTAAACAAAGTGCAAAGTGTAATTTCATGGATTAGCACCTTATTCACATTTTTCCTAAGTAACTAAGATTGGGTATTATTAAGAGTTTAGTTACTTAGTATTTACCGTTAATACTTTTAATGAAGGGAGAATTCTAGTCCTATCAAACCCGTTCGGCTAACGACCCTCCACCAGTCAAGCAAGCCGTGGGTGAGAGTGGACACCCATTAAGTTGCCATTTTATAGGCAACAACCTTATACCCACCTTATAGACCGGCTTCGTGAATGAGGCGTACTAGCGGTAAGACTGACTTTACTCTTATACATATATATATATATATATATATATATATATATATATATATATATATATATATATATATATATATATATATATATATTAACTTATAATATTATAAAGTATAAGGGTTGAATTTTAACTCTTTAAAATTCTAAGGGCTAACTTGGAATTAAAGTATTCATAAGTGAAACTTTACAAATTCCAAAACTTGAGGACAAGTTTTGAAACTATTCAAAACTAATTAATTCCATAACTTATGTGTTTAAAGTAGTTTTAATCCAAAAACTCTTCAAGTTCCATAACTTGAGGACAAGTTATGGAAGACTTTAAACTAATAAAAGAATTAACTTTTCTTTATTTTATAACTTATGGAATTAATTAAGGTTACACTTTTTTTTTATTATTTAATGAAGAGACTCTTGGTCCTCCATAACTTGAGAACAAATTATGGAGTCATAAAACCATTTAATTAGAACTAGACTCTTCATTTTTGTAACCTTTGCCAACTATTATGAGTTTTATGAAACTTAAATGTGAATTTTCATAAAACTTGAGGACAAGTTACAAAAACACATTTTAGAATCAACTCTTAGATTAATTTGGATTGAAAACAACTATTTCACTCAACTTTCTATTAATCTAAGCAACTCATAAGAACAAGATAATTCAAATCAAAATTTTTCATGTAATTAGTCTAAACCATAAACTAATACAAAACATGAATCTAATGACAATTATCTTTGAAATTGGATTAGCATGAACATTACCACATCAAAAACAAGTTTATAAGTTCAAAAACATGTTAGGATAATGTTCCTAGTCCAATTCCAGCCAAAAAAGTCGAATTTATGCTGTCTGGGGGTCCAACTCGTCGAGTGCATGAACCAACTCGACGAGTTGGATCCATTCGATCACTTTTTAGGAATGGACTCGCCGAGTCTCCTGATGGACTCGCCGAGTCTGATGATCAGACAACAATAATTTCGATTTTTTAAGCAGTTTTGCAAGTATAACAAGAAAACAAGCCTAGGCTCTGATACCGCTGTTGGGTTTTGAGCATTCTAACACTCCTAAGTGTACATGCAACCCTAAATACCTTGGATCTATGTTTTCTCTATTATACATACAAATAGGAACATCCAAGGTATTATCCTAATCTAGCATATAAAATAATGAATATAACAAGATAGAATACATACCTCTTTCATGTAGAAAGTCTTCATGAAGCTTAAGTGCCTAGTGCCCCAAGTGTGACACCTCAAATGGTTCACACAACAACAAATACACTTGGAATAACTTGAGAGAAGTCTACACTTCATGAAATCGGCTAACCCTTTCTTTTTACACACTCTAGTGGCTGATTTTGGTCAAGAATAAGATCTTTATATAGTGTTACAATTAAGGTAAACCCTAATTGTCATGACTTTCTATTTCCTTGGATCCATGGGTTCAAATACACCATGGAGCATCCATGGACCATCCTATGGGTTTTAGCCCAACTTGATTATCCATGGAGCATTAGCCCACTATACAAGTATGGATGATTAACACAATCAACCCATATATTTAATTAGTCATCTTTTGATCACTTAATTAATCCTAGATTAATTCTTGATCAATACTAATTAAATAATCTTATTATTCTTATTATTAAAATAATAGAACTTATAATATATTAATAAGCATAAGTGTCTTATTTCTCTCATTATAGTCTATCCAAGTGCAAGATGCCATGCAACCCAAATGGACCATGCCGGGTCGAGTCAAGTCTTACCAATTATAGTTATGGACTTAGACATTAATCCAACAGTCTCATGCTCCAAGCATGTACACTATTTTTTTCCTTTTTCATAAACACTAGTCATGCCATACACCACGTATGCAAACTAAGTTTGTCTATGATCTTTACTTTGTGAAAGAGATCGATTGAACATAGTTTCAATGATTCTCATTTCACACTCCCAATTCCTTACTACAAATGCAAGATTTCCGAATTCATGCCATTTACTGAAATTTGTTAGATTCTAAACTTATATGCATTGATCATCATGTAATGATTTTGCAAAAAGTCACAAAGACTTGACAAAAAACGTTACAGAGCATTCCAAAGGAGATCAAATCCTTGGAAACATCCTTATTGCATTATGTTTCCTAATCTTACATAGATTTATTGAACAACTTCCACCTATGGGATCATTTCCATATTCCCCTTTTGACTATCACTTCTAAACAAGAGTTACCTTTTTTTCAGAATATGTCAATACGGTCCTTCCAACAATTAACACTATACTTCCAACTGTCCCTGGCCAACCAATCTTTGGTAAACCTTAGATTATCCTCAACAATTGGTTAATCCTTTTAGTCATATCCAATTCTAGACCTTTTCCCTTCTTAATGCCCCAGGAATTTGGAAAATTTTAGAAAGGACGAATATTATAACACATGCAATCGATCCTATATCCGAAGCATATGCGACACGATTCATGATGTCTCACATAAAGACATGATACTAGACCAGTCCTTTTGCTAGAATATTTCTATTTGCCAAGTTCTCATAATTTCAGATTATGAAAAGGGATGTTGTAATCATAATCGAATTTTAGAACGCAAATAATAGACCCATATATAGAATTTCCTTATGTTGAGCCATTCCAACACGAAATTCATATATATATATATATATATATATATATATATATATATATATATATATATATATATATATATATATATCCTTGACTAAATACGATTAAAACCTCAATCTAAGCTTTTAGATTTGAGATGAAGTATAATTTCCTCTCCCTTAATTATAGAAAAACAACTTTTTCCCAATTGAAACATTTTGATTTCTATAATTAACATTGCTAACTTGCAACCTTTATCATAATTATCATGCTCCCACTAACATGATGATTATTAGCATAACACTTATGCTCCCACTAGCTTTGACATGTACTCAGAAATCATCTGAACTTCTAGAAAAACAATACTTTGTTGACTTTCTTACCAAAGTTCAGATTTTTGATACTAGATTGCTTTAATAAAACTTTATCAATATCATACACCTTATCTTCGATAGCTCACAGGTGTGTCTAAACAACTTTAAGAACTATGAAAAGGGATGTCGTAATCATAGTCTCGATTGTTTAGACCTATGCCACTTCTCACAAGTCCATGTTAGTGTGTTGGTTAACCACACATGCTCCACTAACGATTTTGAGAATGCAAACATCACAATTGCTATCTAGCTAAAATCTACTTAGTGAAAGTGTTTCCTCACCATCATTTTCATGAATCGGAGAGAAACCTTATGACACTTAGATTTAATGGTGTATGTGTTCTTATCCATGTGAATGGTCAAAACCATAGTCACAAGAAAAGGATAATGACAAATCCAAACTCATATGGACTGAAGTCAATCTTAATTTCTTGCCACCTGGCAGCTCAAGGGCCTGCCGTTGCTTCCAAGTTGATATGCAACCAATTGAGAACTCTAAGAACTCATATACAAAGCCAACTTTAACTGCAATGGGCACCGAAATAGAAATATGTCAACACGATAGGTTATAAACCTGACGTCGTGTGCTAGTGTTAAACTACATGTTTTTTTATTCTTGATTAGAACTTGAACTTGTTTTTTAAGATCTTTAAGACTCCCACTGTCCTCTTGACATATAAGACTATCTTGCCAAATATTCAAGAGATAGTGCAAATTCTTTATGAAGACAAACACTTCACACAATTGGTATAAGTTGGTCTTTGTTTTTTTTTTCAAAACATCACAACTTACCAATTTCAAATGTATAAGAGTTGAAAACTTTTACTCTTACATTTGACAAGTGTTTTAAAACTTCTTTAAGACATGTCTCTGAAGTTTCAATCATAGAGTATAACGCCGAGAATTGTTTTTGGAACGAAGTATGAATCATCTTCTTGATTTAACCACTTCAACAATTCATAACTCCTCTTCTCAACTATCAGAATGCACTTAGAGGAAGAATTTTGATAAGGTCTCATAATCATTCAGATGATTATATAACATGATACTAAAGTACTCTCCCATCTTTTCAGATTTGAGAAACTTTTATCCTTCTGCCTAATTTGATTCTTCTCATTCGTTCTGCCATACACAAATTTTTCCAATGCTTCAGAATTATACTTAAGCCTATAAGTATAACCTTATTTACTAAACTTTAGTAAATCATGACGAATAGTCTTATCGATCTTTTGTGGTGGACTTAATTAGTGCACAAGAATGTGTACTCGATCCCTTAGTCCTTTACTTAACTCACACATCCATGTGAACAAGTAATTAGTCTTAATTTTCTAATGCTTGAAAGTTCTCATTCATCATCCTATACAACTTGCATGATTCCAAATTTCGGTCTAATTGAAACTTGGGTGATGAGAAACTTTCCTTAATTGGTAAATTTAAAGACTACCACAAATGAAAGAATCAAAACCATTTTCCTATATTACTAGCAATGGAATCATACCAACAACAATTTTCACAAATGTCATTGTAAGGATACTTAAAATAAATAAAATCAAAAATTTCCTTTTATTTTAATAACTTAGCGGAAATTCTTATCCTTAAAATCCATATGAAAACGTTGTTGTTATCTATTCCTAAGCAATGTGTCATAACTCCTAAGTAACAACTTCAAAAATTCTAATGCGATCGAAGTCCATTTTCGCGATCAGAAGCATCATATACTTCCTTTAAGCTTTTTCTCTTTTCTTTGATTCTTATAACATCACCATGTGACTCAGTTACATTATGTAATAAGAATCTCCAAATAGGAGCTTAACAGAGTTAGACAATGGACCTTACCTGAAGTAGAGTCAAACTTATTGACTTTAACATCCTTAGGTAAATTTGACAGCTTCGCAAATAGTGCCCCTTCCTTTCGCAATTTTAACAAATGGAGCCTTTGGAAATGGTACATAGGACTATCACAGACGTAGCTTTTCTCTTTACCATTTGGTCAACCGAGTTGACTATGGTCGATCCCTTTCCATTGGGAAGAGAGAGCTTTACTGGATATCCAATGTCATCATTGTCAATGTCCATAAAGTTTTAGGAAGTTGATCTTAGCAAATAGATAAGATCATTAAGGGTCTTGTCATGTTTGTTTCATAGGAGTCCCAAAAGGAACTCACTATGTGACTTAGAATGTAGTTGAGCCACCAACTTTCTCAAGAATTTGACACCCAACTCTCCCGGCTTGTCAATATGTGACTACATCTCCAAGATGTGACCACACATAGATCTTTTCTTTCCAATAGGGCATGAGTAACCTTAAACTTTTCAAGAACTTGTGGGTTAGGGAGAATAATTGGTGGAGGTGAAAGAAGTAAGATTTCCATGGGACATCATCTTCATTTAGGAAAGTTTGTTTCAAGAGATTTGGGAAGATCATAAATGTCTAAAGCAAACATCTTTTGGGAGATACTCAACATAGTTGATTTAAAGTCCCTAATATAACACCTAATATGAAATATTAAGGCTAGGACGCAACACAATACTTTTATAACTTGGAAGAGGGATGCCGTAATCCAAGCTATAAAATATTTGAAGGTAGGTGAATGAAGATTCACTAATTTCCACGAAGATAAACGAAATGTATTATTAGGTTTTAATTGGTTTTGAAACTCCTAGATTCTTTTGAGATTCACTGAACTTTTCACTGGCATGTTTCAATCTTGAGTGTGCCCTTCAGGTTTTGTGACTAGGATGCCGAGGATCACAAAACAAGTTGTGAATAACAATGCAAATATACTTGGTACCCTTAATATTTACCCCTCAATCGATGTGTTGGTTAACCACACGCGATACTATGATAAACATTAAGTTACCCTTTGCCTACCTTGTAAAATCCAGCTAGTGTTCCGGTTAATCACACAAGCTCCATTAACGACTTAAGCAAACTACAAAGTCTAATTTCATGGGTTAGCACCAAGTTCACATTTTCCTAAGTAACTAAGATTGGGAATTTATAAGAGTTTAGTTACATAGTATTTATCATTAATACTTTTAATGAAGGGAGAATTATAGTCCTAGTACTACCAGTTCGGCTAACGATCCTCCACCAGTCAAGGAAGCGGTGGGTGAGAGTGGACACCCATTAAGCTGCCATTTCATAGGCAACAACCTTATACCCCCTTATAGACCGACTTCATGAATGAGGCCTACTAATGGTAAGACTTACTTGCTCTTATACATACACACACACACACACACACATATATATATATATATATATATATATATATATATATATATATATATATTATTAACTTATAATATTATAAAGTATAAGGGTTGAATTTTAACTTTTAAAATTCTAAGGGCTTAACTTGGAATTAAAGTATTCATAAGAGAAAACTTTCCAAATTCCAAAACTCGAGGGCATGTTTTGAAAATATTCAAAACTAATTAATTCCATAACTTATGTGTGTAAAGTAGTTTTAATTAAAAAAATCTTCAAGTTCCATAACATGAGGAAAAGTTATGGAAGACTTTAAACTATCAAATAATATAACTCTTCTTCTTTTTTAACTTATGGAACTAATTAAGGTTACACATTTTTATTATTTAATGAGGTGACTCTTGAATCTCCATAACTTGAGGACACGTTGTGGAGTCATAAACTCATTTAGTGAGGACAAGACTCTTCATTTTGTAACCTATGCCAACTTTTATGAATTTTAAGAAAATTTAATGTGACTTTTACATTTTAGAATCAATTCTTAGATTAAAATGGATCAAAGACACATAACCAATCAACCTTTTCTATTAATCTAAGCAACTCATATGAACAAGATAATTGGAATCAAACTTTTTCATGTAATTAGCATAACACTTATACTAATACAAAACATGAATCTATTGACAATTATCTTTGAAATTGGATTAGTATGAACATTACCACATCAAAAAATAAGTTTATAAGTCCAAAAACAACTTAGGGTAATATTCCTAGTCCAATTCCAGCCAAAACAATAAAATATATGCTGTCGGGGTCCAACTCGTCCAGTGTATGAACAAACTCGACGAGTTGGATGCTTTTTTCCTTGGACTCCGCGAGTTCATCAGTGGACTCAGCGAGTCTGCAGTGCAAACAGCACCAATATTCGATTTCTAAGCAGTTTAAGCAAGTATAATAAGAAAACAAGGCTAGGCTCTGATACCACTGTTGGGTTTTGAGCATTCTAACACTCCTAAGTGTACATGCAACCTTAAATACCTTGGATCTATGTTTTCTCTATTATACATGCAAATAGGAACTTTCCAAGGTATTCATGCTAACTAGCATAATAACCTTGATTCATATGAATATATCAAGTTAGAATTACATACCTCTTTGATGTAGAATGTCTTCATGAAGCTTGAGTGCCTAGTGCCCCAAGTGTGACACCTCAAATGGTTCACACAACATCATATGCACTTGGAAAGACTTGAGAGAATATATACACTTCATGAAAATTGGCTAGCCCTTTCTATCACACATAGTGGCCAAATTTTTCCCAAGAATATGATGTTTATATAGTGTCACAATTAGGGTAAACCCAAATTGTTATGGCTTTTCATTCCCTTGGATTCATGGGTTCAAAGACACCATGGAGCATCCATGGAGCATTCTATGGGCTTTAGCCCAACTTGATAATCCATGGACTCTTAGCCCACTATACATGTATGGATGAGTTACACAATCAAACCATATATTTAATTACACTTCTTTTGATCACTTAATTAATTCTAGATTAATTATTGATCAATACTAATTAAATAATCTTATTAATATATTCGAACTTATAATATATTAATAAACCTTAAGTGTTATTTCTCTCATTTTAGTCTATCCAAATGCATGATGCCATGCAATCCAAATGGACCATGCTGGGTGGGGTCAAGTCTTACCAATTATAGTTATGGACTTAGACATTAATCCAAAAAGATCACCTGTAAAAGCCTTTGTTTTTTATATGAGTGATGTGATTTATTCGGGTGGGGAGGGCAATTTATCACAATGATTTGTCGCGTTCCGAGATCTACAGTTGATAAAATTTAATTGGAACTAGTTTTAGTTAAAATTTAGAGTCTAAACATTGTGGTTAGGAAGACATACCAATATTCACAGGTGGTTTCGGGAGAGTCTCTCCTGCAGTGATCATCAGTACTCACCACCAACATTCCTTTATATTGGACAATCTCTGTTGAAGTGTCCAGTTTCACCATACTCATAATAAGCCGAACTTACTCCAATATCGGGGACTCGAATGGTTGGTTGTGTCAGTGTCCTAAAGAAGAGAGCGGTGTGCCCCCTCCTATTGAAGTTTTTGCTGTACATTTCTCGACAAACACCGATGTGATGGAAATTGCACTTGTTACATTTTGGAAGGTTTCCAGCATATCGATTGGGGGATGTTGGAGTAGTAGGAACAACATTAGGAAAAGTAGCAGCGTGGACTGCCATAGTTCGTTGCCTTTTGGTGGGTCCTTGAGTCGGGGCGCCCCTTTTTCTTGGTCCAAAACTTTCGTTTCTTGGGTAATACCTCTCCTTTGTCGTGGGAGTTATTAGGTTTGTGATTTGAGGTGTTCTTGCAGGTACACACCTGCTACTGTCCTTGGTTACCACCGGGATTGGTACTACAGGCACCAATCCCATTTCTCTTTATGTTGATAGTGTTAAGTTGTGACATGATGGTTGTCACAACAACTGTTATAGTGGCTTGAAATGTAGTGATCTCCATTTGTAGAACTGGCGTTTCGCTGGTAAGCTGATTACTTTCTTGTTGCGGCATGATTCTGTTGTGTGGTATGAAACGAGTTTGTAAGTAACTATGGTCGTTTCTAGTTGTATCTCATCTATGTTTATATGTATATACATATACATATAAATTACATTTTTTGTTGTTTGGTTCCCGAATGTTTCGATCATATCATCAAAATGTAGTTATGGTGGTATTATACGTACGTTAAGTTATCAAAATAGAACATAGTCTTCAATACATTAAGTTGTTTAGATTACATGGGTCTTGGAGGGAATACCTCTCTTCATTTACTACTACTGGTTGTGATAAAAGATGCAATAAGCCTAAGACATAGTGTGAGCAGTTTAGTCACTAGCTAACTCGGCTATACTAGACTATCATATGCCAAAATGGCGCACTAGGTGCCTAGCCATTTAGCTTATTTCACGAGTGGCCTCTTCTGCTCTCTGCTCTACTAAGGCTATCCTGGCCTCAGCTGTAATGATGTGTTGGCTCATGTTGGCCATTGATGGGTTATGAGCACTACATCATTCCTATGGTGTACATGCAAACCCTAAGGCTTTGGATCTAGTTTGTCTAATGAACATGCAATAATCATCCAAAGCCATAAACCTTAGATCTAGCATACAATAACCAATTTAACATATGAAAGGGTTTAGATCTTACCTTTGATTGTTATGTAGCAATAACAATCTACTCCTTCTTGTAATTAGCTTCTGAAAGCTTAGTGTCACAAGTTTCACACCTCTAATAGCTCACAAACACCAAGAGCAAGATGATGACTTAGGAGAAGAGTGAGAGGCGCCATGAACCGTCCAAGGAACTCCAAGAATGCTTAGCCATGTTTTTGGGTGCCCTAGAGGTCTATCTATACTTGTGTCTACTGCTAGGGTTTTAGGAGAAACCCTAATTCTCTGTTTAGGCCATAAGCAACCCATGGAACCTTTCTAGATGGCCCTTGGACGAAAATCATATGGGATTCCCAGAGATTTCGTTCAATCCCCCTCCCAAAAGGAATCCATAACCCACAATGCAATTATCTTATAATTACATTATCAGTCCCCAAAGTTTAATTAATCCATTTTAGCCACAGAGTTAATTTCTTAAGTAATTCTTGATTAATATTAATCAAACTATATGATTTCTCCTTTACTATATTATTCCTATAATATATAATAAATCATAATTAATCTCTTTCTCCACAAATCATCCTATCAATTTGCTTTGGTGAAGGCAATCCAAAAGGACCATGCATAACCGGGTCAAATACTTACCAAATATAGTTCGGGCTAAGACACTAATCCAATAGTCTCCCACTTGGATAATTCTAGTAACTATAAATGCAAGTATTATCCGATTAGCAATCATAGCTCTTAAAATCTGCTGTCAACTCTGATCTTATCAGAAGCGTGTCCTTTAGATAAGGGATCATATATTCCTCCATTCTAGATATCGTATAGAAAAGAGACATGGATTATAATCATTCTCTCAGTCTATGCGTTATTTCCCGTTTTCTGATTTATAACGACTGACAACGGAGTCGAATTTAACACATCAAATTAGTCTCGGCTTGGCCAAGCTCTTAGGGTGTCATTACTAAATCATCGAGGGGCCCACATATATCGCTTTTATCCCACTTTGGGTAAAAGGAACAGATAAACTTCGGCTCAATGCTCAGTTTTACTCACTCACCGAATCACACACAACAATACGTTTGATAACACCAAGTTACCGGTGCGTTTACATATTATCAATGTGTAACCGACTCGTAAGATACAACTCACACATCTCGGTTTCAAGAAGATAAGGTATTACCGTGTCACCAATCACTCGTGAAAAAATCCATGAAGCGATCCAAGTGAGCGTGGGTTTAATCCAATACTCTAATCTTATAGCAGCACTCATGAACTCTGTAGCAAACTTGTGTTATGACTAAACACTTTAGTCAATATACAAACGGATTCATGACAATCTTCATTCATTCCTACTTCCAAAGAATGAGCGACTGTGGAGGGTTTGAATAATCTTATTTTTCAGGAAGTCAAAACATGCAAAGTGAAACACAAGAATAATACTAATCCAATATGGCCCCAAAATTTTGAGTATAAATAAAACACCTTTTATTTAATCACCATATTGATTACTCATTATTTGTTGATTCAGGTAATCAACTTCTTACATGAACTATAAAAACAATTGTCCCACGCTCTTAGCATGCATACTATGTTTACCTATGGTCATTACTTTGAGAAATAGTATAACTGAATAACATTTTTAATCACACTCATTTCACAATTCCCAATCCTTACCATAAGTGTGATAATACCAAATTCTTGCCACTTATAGAATATATTCGATTTTAACATTTTATGCAATGGTTCTTTCATCATTTCCATATTTGCCAAGGTCACCAAGACTTTCCCAATGAAATTACTAATTGCTCTATTGGTGATTGATACAAGACAATTTCATATTCATGAAGTCTCACATTCAAAGTACATTCCTTTGAACGTCATTCTTGCATAGAAGTTTCTAATGTAGACATAGATTCTTATCGTCCAACTCCCAATATGGAAACATTTCCATATTTTCCATATGACAACTCATTCTAAATAGAATTTTATCTATTCATAATAATGTCAATATGGTCAATTCATGACTATACTTCCAACTGTCCACAAGCGACCAATCCTTCCAACAGTTGTTTCATTATTTTAGTCAAATGCGGTTCTATTCCCTTTTTTCCTCTAAATGCCCTAGGCATTTGGAAAATTTTAGAACGGTCGAATATTATAGCATATGCAATCGATCCTATACCCAAAGCATATGGGATACGATTCATAATGAAAATGTGATACTTTACTAGGTTTTTGCTATAATATTGTCATAATATTCCTATTTGTCTTGTTCTCAAAATTCGAACTATGAAAAGGGATGCCGTAATCATAATCGATCTTTGAGAATGCAAATAATAAATATATCCCTGACTAAATTCAATTAAAATTTCTCGATCTAAGCTTTTAGATTGGAAACGAAGTATAACATTCTCTCCCTTAATTATAGCAAAAACAACTTTTCAACGCAACTTTGCAAAGTGAAACTCTTGTTTTTCTCTAATTAATATTGCGAACGTACAATACTTAAAATAATAATAATCTTTCTCCCACTAACTGATGATTATATCCATTCCACCATAACATTTATGCTCCCACTAGCTTTAACACGTATCAGAAAACAGTTGGACTTCTAGAAGACAATACTTATTGACTTCCAAAGTTCATATTTCCAATATGATATGCTTAGATAAGCCTTTATCTAAGCTTCTCAAACTCATACACCTTTCCTCAGACAACTCACATGTGTGTCTAAACAAATTCAGAACTTACATTACTAAGTCCCAAATGTTCAGACCAATTGCCAAATCTGACAATTCGAACTATGAATAGGGATGTCGTAATCATAATCGAATTTGAGAATGCAATTTATATAATCGCTATCTCCTTAAAATCTCACTTAGTGTAAGCATTTCCTCACAATCCTTTTCATGAAGGAGAGAAACCTTATGACACTTAGATTTTATGGTGCATGTGTTCCTATCCATCCAAATTTGTCATAACCAAAATCATAAGATAATGTTTGTGACGAACCCAAACTCTTATGGACAGAACTTGTTCATTCTTAATTTCTTGCCATCAAGGGTCCCACCATTGCTTCGAAGTTATTTTGTCAACATGATAGGTTACAATACTCAAGTCGTGTGCTAGTGTTTAATAGGTTTACTTCTTTATTGGTTCTAGAAAGTTTTCAAGATCTTTAGACTCCCACTGACCTCTTAACGTATTAGATTCTCTTATCAAGAAACATTTCTTGACAAAATAAATATCCAAGAGTTAGTGTGTGTCTATATCAAGACAAAACCTACACGTAATTTGGTACTAGTTGGTCTTTGTCTTATTCAAGACATCACCACTTACCAAAATGGGCAAGTGTAAGAACATTCCTACTTAAGATTATGTCACTGAGGTTACAATATTGGAGTACGATTCTAAGACTTGATTTTGGAACGAAGTACGATTCATCTTATTGACTTAACCACTACAACAATTATCGATTCCTCTTCTTAGCCAAACTAGTTCACTAAGGTGTCCTTAGAGGATAAATTGTAATATGGTTCCTACAATTACCAAGACGATCATAAAACAAGAAACAAAAGTACTCTCCCTTCTTCTTAGATTGGAGAAACTTTTTATCTTTCTGCCTTCATTGATTCTACTTATTCGTTCTTTCATTCATTGAAACTTTTCAATGATTCAGAATTACACTTAATCTTGTAAGTATAACCACATTTACTAGACTTGTAGTAAATCATGACGAATAATGTTATTATTATTTACGGTGGACTTGACTGGTGCACAACATTGTATATTAGTTCCTTTAGTCCTTCACTTGACTCACATACTTATGTAAACAAGGAATAAGTCTTAATTACTTAAGTACCAAGACTTCCATACATCAAACAATACAAGTTGTATGATTCCAAGTTTCTGTCCAATTGAAACTTTGGCGATGAGAATCTTTCCTTACTTAGAAAATTATGTCACTACCATAACTATCATAACTAAGAATCACATCCATTTATAGAAACACACAAACATCAATTTTTCACAACGATTTTATTGCAAGGATATATATATATATATATATATATATATATATATATATATATATATATATATATATATATATATATATATATATATATATATATATATATAAGCAAACCAAAATTTTATTTTCTTCATAAAAGTAGCGTAAAACATGTCCTTACAATGCAAAATCAACTAAAAAACTATGTAATCAAATATTCCTAATGTTAGAACACTGAAAGTGACCCTCTTGAACTTTCCATAATCGCATCCAACTTGCTACCGCAATGAAAGAATCTACCGCAGTCATCCGAATTCAGAAGACAGCAAGCCTTAGTACTTAGTCTTTTTGTCTTTTCTTTATGCTTTCTATTTTCCAGTATGCCTTGCATGGCTACTTCTAAAAGTTATCTTTTGTAATGCTTAAGTCTCTATAAATAGAGCTCACTTGTTCTAAATCAAATACTCATCTTCAAGTATCTTTACTACTTATCTCAGAAATCTTCTCCTCTCTCTTTTCTTACTATCATATCTGATCATAATCTCTCTTCGGAGCAAGTCCTTGTGACTTCTTCACTAAGTTTGATCTCACTTACTAACATTGGTTTGAATGCAATCCAAGTTATGAATGAACTTACTTGTATTCTTGATATAACAATTGCTGTCATTTACATTACCTTACTTTCCGCATCTAACTCACTAACCTCTAACTATTAATATTATTGTTGAGCTAACAGATCCTTCGAGATTAACTATTCCGCTATATACTTTTTCTAACCATTTTTGTTCAAGTGTGTCTCAAAGTTTTTCTCTCAACAATTGGTATCAGAGCCAGAGTGGTTGCTATTAGAATATCGGAAATCTGATTTTTCAAAGTGCCCTCTATACCACTGAAGGTCATTTCTAAACAAAATTTCTAATGGCACAATCGTTATCACTGAATGTTTCCAACAGTGTTGGTGGTTCCAATCGAGCCCTAATACTGGTTGCAAATGAGTATCACCACTGGTCTCAAAGGATGGAGAGATATCTCAGACGACTTGGTAGAGACGTCTGGAGATCTGTAGAAGAAGGACCCTATGTTCCAGTCCTTACCCCTGTTCAAACTGATGGAGCCACAACAAGACTTGGAGGAGGTCAACCAGCCTTGAATCGTCCCACAAAAGATGATCTAGACAAAATGTTGAGTGATGCTATTGCCTTTTATGAAATCTCTTGTGGAGTTGCTCCTGACAACTTCGACATCATCATAAATTGCAAATAAGAAAAGGAGATTTGGGATGTTCTAAAAAAACTTGTATGAAGGTTCAGAGCAGGCTCAAGACAAGAAGCTCACTACAGCACTCAACAAATTCTATAATTTCAAAGCCGACTCTGGTGAAAGTTTGGAAGATTCATTTAAAAGGTTCAACTTGATTGTCACAAAACTGTCCAATGCGGGTACCATCCGCAGCAATCATGAAACAAATCTGCAGTTTCTTAATGGCTTAGGAAGACACTGGACAACAGCCAAAATGATTGTACAAGGTGACAGGAAGATTCACTCCTTATCTCTCTATAAGCTTTATAGAGAATTGCAAGCTCAAGAGTCCACTGTACTCAAGGACTGCTCAGACATCAGAGGACCACTCACATTAGTAGCACAATCACCTCACACTCAAACCTATCCCACCTCATATGACTCTCCACCGCAGTCATATGAAGCTGACTAAGAATATGACGATGAAGAAGAGTTTCAGAATGCCATTGCTCTTATTAGTCAGAAATTCAATCGCTTACCACCTTCATTTCACAAAAACCAACAATTCAATCGACCACCTTCAACCGTAACTTTCAGAACAATCACTTTTGTTCCACTAAAAACCCTCTCCCTACACCGCAGTCTCAGCAGACACAGTCAAAATAAGTACCACCACAGTCCAAATCAACTGAATCTGGTACCTCTATAGAAGACAAGAGTGATGTCATCATATGTCACAAATGCAACAAGGAAAACCATTTTGCCAAAGATTGCAAGGCAAATGTAGTAAAAGATAGAGCATTCTATCTTCGAATGGCTCAAGAACTGGAAGATAAAGAAAAGGGAAAGGCCTACGTTGCTCAAGTGAAAAGGAATCATCAAGTGTGGTCATCAAGAGATGAAGATGAAGAAGTCCTTAGCACAGGAAAAGGCAAGATCTGTATGATAGCAACTACTGATGAAGATGGCTCATCCAATCCAAAGAAGAACCATTTCCATATGGCTAAAAATGGAACTCTCAACATTCTGGAACAGGTAAAACTCAAGATTCAAAATTTATATAACAACATCCATGATTGTCAACCTTTCATAGACACACTCAATGACACTTGTGATGCTGTCTTACAGACTACAATAAAGCCCTAGATGAGAAGAACATCGCTTCGCAGGAGATGTTCCATGTTAGAGGATGTTTGGACAATAAGAGACTCAAAATGGCAATGATAGAGAAGGATTTAATGTTAGAAAAGGATGCTAGAATGCTTAGTGAAACTCAATTAGAAATAGCCTTAAATCAAAGAGATCTAGTACAAAATGAAATTGTACGTTTAAATCTTTTAATTGAAAAGATGTTTAATGAAACTGAGGCCATTGAGAATCTTGTCAATAATAGGAATGTTGATAACACTTTTAACTAGGGTTGGTCCAATGGTTACCCAACCGCAACAGACTCATCACCTTGGTTCACACCAGAACATCCCTATGTCCTACCAGACCGCAATTTCTTATTTCCAGTCAATAGCAAAACATTTCCTGAGGATATCCAAGCCCACTTTGGAAAACTTCATGATTTGAGTAATAATTGTATTATAGAAGAAATTCTCCCTGAATCTTCTACTCATGTCAACAACACAGATTCTCAGACATCATCCGTAGTTGATGAGGAAATTGTTATTGAAAGTCCTGAAGTCTCGTTAGACTTCCCATCCTTACAGTCCGACCGCAGTATCTCTGACTGTAGTCACATACTGCAATGTGTCCCATAACCTAATATCAATTGTCCCAAAGAAGTATTCACCAAGACTTACTTTGTAGTAGTCCAAAACACGACTCCATTGATTAAAGTCAAGACTTTTGTGATCATTGAGCCAATTAATCATGAATTACCAATTGAAAACTTTGAATTTGGTCAATGCTCTCAAAGTCCTAATTTCTCAAGTTCGGATGAATCGAGTCACTATTTTTCAAAATCCTCTAAAGATTCTAGGAAACCACAATTAAATATCACTGACCGCGGTTCTTCTAAGACCGAAGCAAAAAGAGTTTTTAAAGAAGAATTTCGTTCTCGTGGAAAGCAACGAGAAATTTGCTTAAAAGTCAAGAAAATTGTGAAATGTGCTAAATCAAAAAGTCCTAAGAAGTTTGTTTTTTCAAATTATCATTTCAAGAAAACTGTTTCCAAGAAAACAAAAAGAAAGGAGTTCACTGTTTCTGACAATACTCAAAAACAATCCAAACATGAGGATAAGTCTTTTCGTTCAAATGGATTTCAAATCTATTGTATTAATGACCCAAAATGGAAAGGTATCTTACCTATTCCAACCATTTCAGTATCACAGTCCCAAAAATGGAAAGCAATTTTGCCAAATCCGGCACCCAAAAAGTCATTTCAAACAATTAAGAAATCACATCACAAAAGGTCAGCACGTATCTTCACACCTGCCAGATCTGCACAGAACACCTTTTCAAAACACACAAAAAAAAGGTCAAATCTGACAATCTCGGAATGGACAAAAACATACTTTATCTTCATAACATCAGACCAGGTCAAATGTCAGGAAAAATGACAAAAAGTTCTCTTGTCAATGTCAATGTGAAAGAATTCAAAAAATTTCCAACACCCAGGATTTCAGGGTCAATCCTAATAATTACTCTCAATCTCACAAAACTCCAAATATCTTCAAACACCCAGGACTAGGTTTGAAAGTTTACTTAAAACCTGTCCCTGCCACCTCACATCATGCATCGATTAACACATCGTATGTGACCTCGGGCTCTAAACTCACTTGGGTGCCCAAATTAACCACTTAACTGTGTAGGCATTGTGCAAGGAGGATCAAGAAGAAGAATGGTTGATCGACAGTGCCTGCTCCTTGCGCATGACCGGAAGGTTAGAATACCTTCGGGATTTTAGGCCTATATGCAATGGTGGAAATTTCACCTTTGGAAACAATGCAAATGGCATCATACGAGGCTACGGTGTTCTCACCACGGGGAACTTTTCCCTTCAAAAGGTTGCTTATGTAGAAAGCCTTAAACACAATCTCATCAGTGTTGGCCAACTATGTAAAACAGCTCATCGAGGAGAATTTGATGATCAATTATGTTACATAATGAAAGGTGACCGAAGCACTTGCTTAATCAAGTCTCGCTCAGAAGGCACAATGTATCCTCTGGATATTTCTCTCATCATTGGTAAACCGCAGCTGTGTTTTCTTTCTAAAGCTATATGCGACCTCAGCTGGCTATGGCACCGCAAGCTAGCTCATCTCAACTTTAGATACATCAGCAATCTAGTCATTGGAGAACTAGTCCGCAGTCTCCCTATTCTCAAATTCAACAACGATACTCTCTGTCCAGCTTGTGAATGTGGAAAACAAGACAAAGCCAGTCACCCTCTGATAATGGATTCATCAATTTCAGAGCCTATGGAACTATTACACATTGATCTCTGCGGTCCGTCAACGGTAGCCAGTCTCCACCACAAAAAATACATGTTGATGATTTTACTTGCTTTACATGGGTCTTCTTCCTCAGACTCAAATCAGAGACACCGCAGATCTTTATCAAATTAATCAAAGAAATAGAACTTCAGATCAAGCTTCCAGTCAGACACATCCACAGTGATAATGGAACTGAGTTCACTAATCATCTTCTCAACAGTTTCTTGGTGATAACGGAACTGAGTTCACTAATCATCTCACAACTTCTCAGCACCCTACACTCCTCAACAAAATGGTGTCGTCGAACGAAGAAACCGCACATTAGTAGAAGCAGCCAGATCCATGCCTAACTTCGCCCATCTTCCTCTCTACTTCTACGCTGAAGTTGTAGCAACTGCGAGCATTGTCTAGAACCGAAGCATTGTGTGCAAACGTCTCAACAAAACACCATACGAAGGTCTTAACAACCGCAAACCAAATGCTCGTTTCTTTCACGTCTTTGGGTGTAGATGTTTCGTGATCAACAACAGGGATCAGCTTAATAAATTTGCACCAAAGTCTGATGAGGGTATCTTCCTTGGTTACTCCACTAACAAGGTTGCTTATTGAGTGCTTATCAAACGTACAAGGTTGATCATTGAAAGCTTCGATGTGAAATTCGATGATTCTCACATCCGCGATGCCCCTTCATCCACTGAAACCACCGCAATCATGGAATGTGACATTCCTGCATCTTCTGGCCCCTTAGGCCTAGTCGAAGTCAATTATGATGATCTCTTTGAACCGGTTGAAACGGCAAAACTATCAAAAGTTCTTATATCTCCCACCGCTCAACAACAAAATGCTGACATCTCTGGACCATCTACATCCGAAGAAGTTTCTCTCAACACTTCCACCTCTCCGATTGAGGGGGAAAGCTCTACTCTAGATCTAGCGGCAACCGTCGAGGTTCCAGTACTTGATGTTGTTCAAGTTCCTACCAGCAGAGAAGCATTTCCATCAAATGTATCCTCAGATTCGGATGATGAACTCATAGAGAATATTGATACTAGAACCGATCCAAGAATTGTCACTCTCCCATCCGCAGTCCAGGGGGAACCCTCTCAGGTTCCAGATAGACTCCCTTCAACTATCTAGGGGGAACCTATCAAAGATAATGTCTCTCTCACTCCAACAAGTCAAGATGACTCAGTAGGTTGTTCTCAAATCCAAGGGGAACTTCCTTCCTCACATGAAGCAACCTTGGATATTCTACCGCAGCTGCTGATCATCTGATGCCTCGCCTACATGTATGGACGAAGGATCGCCCACCAGGTCAAATTATTGGGAATCCATCTGTAGGTATACAAACTCGATCTGCCAAAGATTTATCTGATCATTGTCACTATGCAGCATTTATGTCCGCAGTCGAGCCTCAATCTATCAAAGAAGCCTTATTGGAACCAGATTGGATTTCTGCAACGCAAGAAGAACTGGAAGAATTTGAAAGAAACAAAGTGTGTCAACTTGTTTCCATCCCACAAGGTCATACTATTGTTGGTACCAGACGGGTTTTCAAGAACAAGTTAGATGAATCTGGTGCAGTCATCAGGAATAAGGTAAGGCTAGTTGCTAAAGGTTATAGCCAACTGGAAGGTGTTGACTACGATGAGACATACGCTCCGGTAGCTAGAATTGAAGCAATTAGAATATTCTTATCATATGCCTCTCACAAAAACATCAAACTGCGCCAAATGGACGTTAAGAGTGCTTTTCTCAATGGGGAATTACAAGAAGAGGTTTATCCTCAACAACCTCCCGGATTTGAAAGTATCGAGTTCCCTGATCATTGTTACAAGCTTCTGAAAGTTGTCTACGGTCTGAAACAATCCCCTAGAGCTTGGTATGAAACTCTTTCAGAATTATTAGTTTCTTTAGAATACAAAAGAGGAGTGATTGATCCCTCATTATTTAGAAAAGCAAACGGGACTCACCTTATGCTTGTACAAATATATGTGGATGATATCATCTTCGGATCATCTGATCAAGGAACGGTGGATGAATTTGCTAAGCTCATGACAAACAAATTTCAAATAAGCATGAATAGAGAGATTAACTTCTTTCTAGGTCTCCAAGTCAAACAAATTCAGCAAGGAATATTCATTCATCAAGAGAAATACACTACTGAACTTCTGAAGAAATACTCAATGCACAATTGTTCTTTTGCTAAGGTCCCTATGGCCTTCGGATATAAGATCTCTATTGATCCCTCTGGTGAATCTGTGGATCACAAGACTTATAGAGGTATCATTGGTTCGCTAATGTACCTCACCGCAAGCAGACCTGACATTGTCTCCACAACCGGTGTGTGTGCAAGGTACCAGGATGATCCAGAAGTGTCAGACATGACCGCAGCCAAACAAATTATTTGGTATCTAAAAGGAAGCAAATCTATGGGTCTATGGTACCCCGCAGGCAATGACTTCAATCTTCAAGCATATATTGATGCAGATCATGCCGAATGGAAACTTGATCGAAAAAGTACATCTGGTGGTTGCCAATGTTTAGGAGGAAGACTTGTCAGCTGGTCCTTGAGAAAACAAAGTTGTGTATCTTTATCTACCGCAGAAGCAGAATACGTGGCCGCAGCAAGCTGTTGTTCCCAAGTCCTTTGGATGAAGACACAATTACTAGACTACAGGTACAAAATGCTGCGGATACCAATTTACCGTGACTCTGAAAGTGCCATAGCAATCTCTCACAATCCTATTCAGCACTCTAAGACAAAACATATTGAGTTACGGTATCATTTCATCAAAGATCATATTCTGAAAGCTAATATTGAACTCATCTTTGTTCCTACTCATGAAGAGATTGCTGATATTTTTACAAAAACACTTGACTCTACAAAACTTAATGTATTCATACAAATGTTGGGAATGATGAATCCAGACCTGCAATTCTTTTTGAATTCTTAGCTACCGCAGACCATCCTTGGTCTCCGTTGCGGTTCTAATTGAGAATTACATATGATGGATGGTTTTGGTACCGCAGTCTAGGTACCGCAACCATATATCATACGTATTACTCAGGGGACCTAATGGTCTGTTGTTACTAATTTTTGTTCCAAGTGTTTTCCACTCAGGTCCTCACTGCAGTCTTTCCTTTGTTCATCCGCAATGACATCTCCAACCACAATGAAGTTTTTCATCCGTGATCTTTGTGATAATTTCTCAACTGCTGTTTTCAACTTAGAAAAAAAACTTTGTATGCTATTTAATGATCCTTCATTAAATAAAATAAAACATTCTCATCGAAACTGTCATCCTTTCTTTAAAAAAAAACCTATTATCAGATCTATTTTAGGGATAATGACAAAAAGAGCATATTTCCATCCAACTCATTCTTAATTTGTCCTTTCCTCTCCCAAACATGTCCCATCTCCCAAACACGTCCCATCCATTACCACTTTCTCTCCCATCACCCCCACGATTACCTGACGTATAAACATACATCCATCTTTACATTAAATGCAAACCCTTTTTGGATATCTCCCAAAATCTTTTTCAACCCGTTTTTAATATATGTGGCTGAGATTCAATCCATCTCTCAACCTTTCCCCCCAATAAAACCCAATCATCGTTTTATCCTCTTCTTACCATTAGCTAGGGTAAAACCTTTTTCACCCCCTTTATAAACCCATCTTCTTCTCAATCAATCCTTTACGCTTTCTGAATATCGATTGTCGCTCAACTTTCAAAAACCTCCATAACTCTCAAGAACTCTGTTTCTCTTTTCTCACAATGGTGAAATCCGGTTCATCCAAGAAGCAATCCAAGGCTTCAGGTTCTGCAAATCCCACAGGTTCAGACTCTCCATCAATCGCCTCCAGCAATTTCAGAGCTGTGTTTGAAGATCATCCTTCATACAATGCTCCCATCAAGCTCATGATCAAGTTCCTCAAAAATCACCCTCTGTTTGACCCTTTGATGCATTTACAGAAATCGTACCAATTTCCACCTTGTTCAAGTGTGCGTTCTCGGCATATCGACCACTCCAAAACCATCAAGAAGTGCATCTCCATCTTGTGAATGACGCATTGGTCATTCTGACCAAGGAGAAGTTTCTAAGGTCCATCAATATACTGGTTCATCTGTCGATCAAGTTCTTCTCTCCATCAATGGCGGATATTACTGTTGCACTATACCAAATGGGATACTAGAAAAGAATCAAGGGTATCGGCGAATTCAAGAAAAATCAACTGCCCTTAGTGTGGCAATATGTGTGCCACTTCATCATCCGAAGCCGATCTGGCAGAACCGGAGGAACCGTCAATATGGAGCTTAATCTCCTTGAATTGGTTTGGAGCATATTCACAGGGCATGATGTGAATTACGGGAAAATTCTATGGGATGACTTCCATCAATACATCCCTAAGGAACACCGCAAGGAAAACCCAACAGAACTCACCTTTGCTAGGTTCTGGTCACTGTGCATCCTTGATCTTCATGCCGATGCAACCATTCCCATGGGCAACGACATCAATATTTTTGCTGCAAAAGATCTCAAAAGGTACAATCCTTCATCCGATCAATCTCTTTTTGGACCAATCCGCAGGCTTCCCAACCATATTCTCTCTACTCTTGGTCCTGAGACTGCTGATGTCTCAGACCATATTGAGCCTACGGAGGGTATTGCCCCATACCCTTCTACCCCGCCTCTTCCATCCACAACCATTATCCCCGAGGGTACCACAGTCCCCTCTGCCACTACTCTATCTAATCTTTCTCAAAGAAGAAAGACGTTGGCATCCAAAAGGAAACAAAAAATACCACATAAGGATGCTCCCAAACCAACCGCACCCGCTATGAAACGCAAAACCAAACCCACCATTGTATCTGGCAATGATTCTGAGGAAGATAGACAACCAATATCTATCCTCAAGAAAAGAAAAACCACCAATACCTCTAGCCAAATGCATGACCGGACTGATACCTCAGCTTCTCCACAGGCTAAGGTAGTCCTTGGGATTGCCGCAACTCCATTCAATACCACCATTGAATACCACTCAAGCTCATCATGTGAGCTTGTTTCATCATCATCATCATCTGAATGTGGAGATAGCCCCCCAGTTCTATCTCAAGCAGATAAATCTGGACATCGCCCTAAGGTCTCCAGGGCTTCCCGACTGCATGTTTTTTGTCCCGAGGAGTTACACTCCATCCTCTTGAATATATCCGAAACACTTCAAACACCAATCCATCCGCATGGCATTTCTTTGCTCATGCCAGAATAGAGCCGAGGCCAAACATGACCACGGGTCACGGAGACCAAGGAAGCTCCGAAAATCCTATTCTGCTTCCATCATTTACAGGTGGTTTAGGCACGGTGAGCACACATTTGCAAGGATCCGTGAACCCAAGGGACACCTTGGTGCACACTCAAAGAATTGACGGAGATGATTCAAGTGATTCTTGGAGTCGGTATCAACCAACTACTGATACCGAAATCAAGAAATATGCTGCCTTTTGAAGGGCATTCCAAGCGCGAAAGGATCAACAAATCAAACAGCAACAGCAAAAGGAACGAGAACTTCAGGTGGCTGCTAAGTATTGGGCTGATGCAATCAACAATGCCTATACTGTAGCAGGAATTCTTCATATTCAAGACTGGATGTCTCAGAAGGCCGATTTACTCCTCAAAGCTCAAGCAGCATCCGTAGCCCAACATACCACCCAAATTCCTCCCACTACGGTTCTTGAAACATCACAAGACGAAGGTCCTGAAATAGCAATCAACTCAGCTCCTACCTTCGGTCTTGATGATGATGATGTACAAGAAGTAAACAAACCCTCTCCTTCTGAAGACGACCTCATGATGTTCGATGAAGGTGAAGAATCCAGTGGTTCTCACCACTCCACCTCAAAGCCCAAGAAGAAGAAGAAGAACGCAGTTAGCAGAAAAGAGTTTCTATCTCTCCAGGCAAAAGTCGATCAAATCCTGGCTGCGGTCAAGCCAACTCAACCGCAACCAGAGGATGTTCCTGGACCTCAATCGCTAATTGAGAGGATAGAAAGACTAGAATCAAGAGAACGACTGGCTGCGAACGCATATCTTTAATGGTCAAAATGGGAATCTAATCCCTCGACAACAATCGCAAAGCAGACCAAAAAGACTTCATAGAAGCCACTGAACGCCTAATCTCCGAAGTCACTGCAATCAAGAATGATCTTCAAACCGCTATCAAAGACCAAGCCTCTCAGTCTCAAAAAATAATAGATGAAACTCATACCGCTTATGAGTCTACCATCTCGGTTCTTCACTCCACCATTAATCGCCTTCAACAATCATTAACAACCAACTTCCATGGCCCTGAAATCCTTCAACTCACTAAGGAGATTCATTGCCTGCTGTTCAAATCATCCTCTCCAACCAATCAACAACTCACAGACGCTATCAAGGCTCAATTTTAGGAGGCCTTCTCCAAAATTGATGGCCTTTAGACATGGCTTGAGGAAGCTCCGGTTTGGACTTCCTTAAGAGGGTGAAGTGAAAAAGATCAAGCCCATCAATCTCATCAATCAGATCACGATCATCAACCTTAGAAATCAATTTCACCACATCAAACTCCACCTATCATCACTGGCAAATTTCCCTCACCGCAACCATCATCTCACAATACGCCTCGCATTCCGTAGAAACCTGAAACTCCCCCCCCCAACTTCAACCATCTTGAGGAGCATATGTAATCTCCAAGCTCAACAGACTCTCCTACCACCGCCCAAAGGAAAAAAGACTGGAGGGCAGCCAAACTTGGTGAAGAGATCTAGAGGCTATGCGGAATTGATATAGTCATGGATGAAACTGTGATCAATTCTTGGGTTAATCCACACCGAAGACTGTTGGATGAAGACTACACTCCTCATCTTACATATGCTGAGCCCCTACTGATGGTTACTGGGATATCCCTATCTCACCCAATGCCAAATACTTAACTGTGTTTGAGCCATTTGATCAAAGCCTTCCAGATGCCAAACGATTGCCTATGGAATTTTAGAGACTTTCTCAATTCTCTGCAAAGCATGCTTCCCCCTTTGAGCACATTTGCTCAAATGATCGACCATCCACAACGGTAAACTACAGAGCCAGAAAATTTATGAAGCCAGAGTTTTTCGAATACACTCTGACCCGAAGGGAACAAGATTATGTCCGGAACCAAGCTGATTTTCCTTGCATGAATCTGGAGGAGATTTTACTCATTGCAAGAGTTTTCCAGGTCAAGGTAGAGAAATATCCGAAGATGCAGATTGCACTTGATAGATTCAATAGCTTTCTGATGGATATTCTATGCGATTTTGCTAAAATCGATGCAGATATCTATCCTATCATTGCGAAGAAGCATGAGTTACCTCCACTTGATCCAGCACCGATGCCCTCCGAAGGCTTTGAAGAAAGACCCTTAGGTGCATCTAACATCCCTGAACTCGGTGTCATCTTCAAAAGAAAAACCGATAATGTCAAATATCTCATCCCTACCTCTACTATTCATCGTCTAACAAAGAAGTAGCTTGACATATATCAGACCGCAGTAGAAAAGTCAAAATATACCACTCCGGAAGTAAAGATTGAAATTCTAAGGAGGATCACTTGGTTAGAAAGTGTCAGGAAGTTTTGGTGGATTCTAATCAAGCATCTTCGTTTTGATAAGCGATAACAATTAAAGAGGTCACTTATGGGGAAATTGTCAGAACACTGAAAGTGACCCTCTTGAACTTTCCAGAACTGCAGCCAACTTCCTACCGCAATGAAAGCATCTACCCCAGTCATCCGAAGTCAGAAGACAACAAGCCTTAATACTTAGTCTTTTTTTCTTTTCTTTATGCTTTCTATTTTCCAGTATGCCTTGCATGGCTACTTCTTGAAGTTATCTTTTGTAATGCTTGAGTCTCTATAAATAGAGCTCACTTTTTCTAAATCAAATACGCATCTTCAAGTATCTTTACTACTTATCTCAGAAATCTTCTCCTCTCTCATTTCTTACTATCATATCTGATCATAATCTTTCTTCAGAGCATGTCCTTGTGACTTCTTCACTAAGTTTGATCTCACTTACTAACATTGGTTTGAATGAAATCTAAGTTATGAATCAACTTACGTGTATTCTTTATATAACAATTGTTGTCATTTACATTACTTTACTTTCCGCATCTAACTCACTAACCTCTAACTATTAATATTATTGTTGAGCTAATAGATCCTTTGAGATTAACTATTCCGCTATATACTTGTTCTAACCATTTTTGTTCAAGTGTGTCTCAAAGTTTTTCTCTCAACACCTAAAAAATCTATCATAACTTCCTAAGCTCAAAATCTGATCTTCGAATCCATGTGATCGTAATCCATTTCTTCTTGATCAGACTCATCTCGCTTTTTCATCAAGCTTCCTCTCTATTCTCTGATCCTAAAAAAACATTCAAATGTAATCTTATCACATCATGTATTAAGAATCAATTAATAGGAACTTAATGGAATTAGATAGTGGATTTTACCTGAAGTAGATCGAAACGTCTTGACTCTCCCATCTCTTAGATCTCTCAGGTAGATAGGGCAGCTTCGTCTCCAATGCCCCTGCTCTTGGCAATAAAAGAAAATTGACTCTTATGGAATAGCACCCTGAACTACTTCAAACATTTCGTTTTTCTTGTGATCAAACTTTTTGATCATGGAATGCATTTCGTTGCCATTTCCTATGTCCATGGAGGTTTGGAAGGCAGATTCACCTATCAACCTTGCTTCTCCAGTGCGCTAAATCATTACTGATTCAGTAGCAACAAGCAAATAGGTGAGATCGATGAGGGTCATGCCGTGGTCTATCATATAGTACTCTCTTACGAACTCACTATATGAGTCAGGAAGTGATTGAAGAACCTAGTCAACGACCAGCTTCTCATAGACAACGACTCCCAACATTCTTAACCTATAAATGTGTGACTTCATCTTTAAGACGTGTGCACACACTGGCTTTCCTTCTTCATGTTTACTTGCCAAAATGGCTTGAGTGAGCTTGAACTTTTCAAGCCTTTTAGCTTTTGGGTTAGGGGGAACAATAGGAGGAGGTGGTGGAAGTGAAGCATGATCTCTTGTTCCTTGATCGAATCATGGAATACCATCATCATGTTGAAAGCTTCTTCCACGGAATTTGGGAAGACCATAGTTGTCATACTTTGACATCTACAAAACGGGAGAAAAATTCAAGTTAGATGATTGATTGATTGAGTCCTTAATAAAACACCCAAATGAGATATTAAGGCTAGGACCCATCACGATACTCTAAAACTTGGGATAGGGATGTCGTAACCCAAATTGCAAAATATTTGAAGGTAAGTGAATGACGATTCACTAATTTTCCACCATGAAAAACGAAAAAGTGACTAAGTTTTAAACGTATTGAAAACTCCTAGATCTTTTGAGATTCATTAAACTTTTCAATGGCATGTTTAAATCTCGATATGCCCCTCGATTTGTGACTGGGATGCCGAGGATCACAAAACATTGTGTGAATAACCATGCAAACTTACATGGTACCCCCAATGTTACAGTCACCTATTCGATGTGCCGGTTAACCACACACGCTCCACCAAACTATGACAAACATCGAGTCACCCTTTGTTACCTTTGCTTAGAGCCCATTTAGTGTGTCGGTTAACCACACACACTCCACTAACGTTTTAGAAAGGGTAAAAAGTGTAATTTCATGAAATTACATTAAATTCACTTTTGCCTAAATTAACTAAGATTTGGGAATTTTATAAAACATTTAGTTACTTTATAACTCATTATACTTTTAATGGAAAGGGTATGCCCTATCCTATTCATTCGACTAACGAGCCTCCACTAGTCAAGAGTACGGTGGGTAAGAGTGGATACCCAATAGCGGTCATTTTACAGGCCACTTCCTTAAACACCCCTTATAGACCAGCTTCATGAATGAGGCCTACTAACGGTAAGATTAGCATTTAAGTTATACATATATAATATTAAACCTTTTTAATTTTATACATAGTATAAGGGTGTATTTTACACTTTTAAAATACTATGCGGTCTAAATTAATAAATTACACTTTTAATTTAATTAAATGTAAACCATATCACTATGGATTTATTAACTTTCTTTTAATTATACACTTAATAAATTTAATAAAGCCATAAGGGTGCAATTTGAACTTTTTAAAAAATTAGTGTTTTGGAATTTAACCTTTTAAAAATTAAACTTTTAATCAAAATTTGAATACCTAAACTTGAGGGCAAGTTTTGAAACTTTTCAAAACATTAGTGTTTAGAATTTAAATATTTCAAAATGAAACTTTTAATCAAAAATTTAAATTCCAAAACTTGAGGGAAAATTTTGAAACTTTTCAAAACTATCTAGATCAAATTACAAATAATTAAAATTAATCAAATAATCGGTAATTATCCAAATTTGACCTAATTCAAATTCTAACAAGAAAATTCAAAAACAAAATTACAAATAATTAATATTTATCTTATAAAACAAGTAATTATCTTAATTTTGACAATTATCTTCTATTTTGGTAAGGATAATCACAAAATATTGATAAAATTTAGATTTACAATTGAAAAAGGTTTTTGATAATTATCCCACAACAAAATAGGTCAAAATCCCGCAAAATCAACAACGAGACCTGAAAACTCGTAGAGTCAAGGATGGACTTGTCGACTTCACAGTGAACTCGGCGAGTTCATCTATGAACTCGATGAGTTCTGGCTCCAGATTGCAGATTTTCATTATTTTTAGCATGAACTATTATATGAAGCATTAAATACATCAAACAAACAGTCTATTCTCTGATACCACTGATGGGTTATAAGCACTACATCATACCTATGGTGTACATGCAAACCCTAAAGCTTTGAATCTAGTTTGTCTAATGAACATGCACTAATCATCCAAAGCCATAAAAATCTGGATCTAGCATACAATAACCAATTTAACATATGAATTAGGGTTTAGATCCTACCTTTGATTGTTATGTAACAATAATAGTCTATTCCTTCTTGTGATTGGCTTCTGAAAGCTTAGTGTCATAAGTTTCACACCTCTAATGGCTCACAAATACCAAGAGCAAGATGTTGACTTAGGAGAAGAGAGAGAGGCACCAAAAACCGTCCAAGGAATTCCAAGAATGCTTAGCCACGTTTTTGGGTGCCCTAGAGGTCTATTTATACTTGTATGGGCTGGTAGGCTTTCAGGAAAAACCCTATTTCTCTGTTTAGGCCTTAAGCAACCCATGTAACCTTTCTAGAAGGCCCTTGGACGGATATCATATCGGCTTCCCATAGATTTCATTCAATCCCCTTCCCAAAAGGAATACATAGCCCACAATGCAATTATCTTATAATTACAATATCAGTCCCCAAAGTTTAATTAATCCCTTTTAGCCACAAAATTAATTTCTTAATTAATTCTTGTCTAATATTAATCAAACTATATGATTTATCCTTTAATATATTATTCATATAATATATTAATAAATCATAATTAATCTCTTTCTCCACAAATCATCCTATCATGTTGCTTTGGTGAAGGCAACCAGACATGACCATGCACAACCAGATCAAATACTTACCAAATATAGTTACGGGCTTAGACACTAATCCAACAGTCACTTCCTCCTCTAAGGAGTGTAGACGGTCTGTAAGGTCCTCTTGCTCTGCTCGCTGGTTCAGTATTGCTCCTGAATGGTGTTCTTGTTATTAACAGAGGTGTCGAATTTGCATTGTTGGATTCCGGGCATCGCCTCCGATCTCTATTACTTCATGATGGAGAGCCAGAACCTGGGTGTCTAGACGGGCTACTTGTGGTACAATTTGAGGTAGTGCTTGATTTGTGGGGGTGCTGGGGGCCCGGAGTGTGGTGTGGTGTGTGCATGCCTAACACGGATCGTCGGTAATCTCCTCTAGCCCAAACATGTAGTTGGGTTGCTCTTTGTGGAGGTTCACCCTGGAAAGAAGGAGGTGAAAGGGTATCTTGTCTGTTTTCGATAGGGTAAGTCTTACTAAGGATCTTTCCGGCGCCTTCAGCCTCGTCTGGCTCTTCATCAAAATCCTCCCCCCCACCTCTGTAATCCCCCTCTTGGTATTCCTCGGTTCCTACCTCTGGTTTCTCCTCATGAACCTCTTCTGGCTCCTCCTCAATCCACCCGTTAGCTGCCATGGCAGGGTAGTGGGAGTCTTCGTGGTGAAACTCAGCCATGTTGTCTATGCAAGAATAGAGGTATGAGAAATACGTATATGGTTTAAGTGTGTGGTTTTGTGGTATACTAAAATACTCCTATAGTATTTTAAATGTTGCGTTTGGTTCTGGGAATCTTAGTGTTGGTATGTGTAGACTCGTCGTTCACTATGGCTATTTCCCAACATATGCTAGTTACACCTCAGATAAAGATAGTTGATCAGGCTATATTTATTCAAGGTCTAATTACATATCCTGAGGCCTACCTGTAATTTTCAACTCATCATACTACGTTTATTATGCCTTCATTATGACACTGCCCTAACTTGTATGTACTTATACTTTACTTAAAATATCATTATGTTTTTAAAAGTATATTTGTAGTAAGAGTGTTTTATCCCCATTGTATTTATAGGTGTATATCGTGTATGGTTTGATATACTAGTTCACTATAAACAATGCTCTGATACCAATCCGTCACACCCCTAAACCAGAATGGCGGAAACGTCTGGGGGCACATGGAGTGACTTCATGTATAGTATCATAACACTTGAATAGTAATGAACCATAGCAACCTAAACATTCATACATTGATAATACAAGTTTACATTGTTTACAACACTTTGTTTGTTCAAATTTTAAATACAAATAACTAAATAGTAGAAAACATGAAACGAAAATTCCGACCCTCAAGAAGGGTTGAATGCATGTCTACTGGTTTCCTGAGAATACAAGTGATTTTGAAAAGTGTCAACAATTAAGTTAGTGAGTTCATAAGCATTTTGTGTGAGAAGGATTTGAATCGTTTTCGTGAAAAATGATTTTGTATACTACTAGAAAATCCAACATTTTCTTTAATATGAACTATAAATATATGTATTTCCGTTGTATATTTTCCTCGTAAAATGATAATGTATGTTTACATAAAATCCAATATTTTCTTAAATGTGAACTATAGATGTATGAATTTCCTTTGTATACTAACCTTGTAAAATGATAATGTATGTTTCCAGAAAATCAATTATTTTCTTAAAGGTGAGTTGTAGTCTTAAACCTTAAGACCAAAAATGTACAAGTATTGTTGTATTGAATAATTATACATAGTAATATCTTTTTATAAAACTAATGAAGTGTAAGCTTCCTGTAAACCGAGATAGTATCGCTAATCCCTATGAGATTTATGATAACCATGCTTGATATGACTGATATGCCTAAACGACGTTCTTCAGGGATCGGAATTAGTTGACATTTGTCACCCTAGACTTGCTGGTCTAACTGTAGCGAACATCTGAGGTAAGGGGTTGTCAATCCCGTATAGATCTATAAACAACGGTCTCGCTCTCCCTCTAGGAGACTTTGATTATAATGTAGGACTTAAGGTGTATGCTAGGTATGTACGGTGAAGAGAATGTCTCACAAGAGCATTAACTGATTTATGTGAACTATGACTCCTTTTTCTTGTAAAACGAAATAAGTATATCTTTTAAAAATTATATGTATCTTCTAAAATGAAGGTGTGGTTGGTGATTTCCAAACTATACCAATTATACATTATCTTGTTTGTTTGAAACTAATTATATTATCTTTTATATGAATATGAAAGTGAATTTTTGTCTAGTATTAAAATATCAAAACATTTTTGCTAGAAAAGCTATCTTTTAGAAAAAGTTTCCAAAAACCATGTAGTTTTACAAATCATAACTTTTCTTATGATTTTATAACATAGATTATGTTTATTTTAACAATATGTATATCACAAATATTTATACCAAAAACTAGTATAAACCATAACTTATGCAAATAGATGAAAACACTTAATTATTTGTAGGATAAACAGAGTTTACCTGTATTCCCCCCCCCCCCCCCCCCCACCCGTAAAAAAAACATAAAAAAACTTGAAAATGTGGGGGTATGAAGTTACCTTACAAGGATTTGTGGGTTGATTGAGATGATAGTGTGAAGGTCTTCAAGTCTAAGCACTTGAATGGTTTGATGAACTTCTTGGTGTTTTTTGTATCCTAAGGTTTTAACATAATAATAAGTGTGTAAAATAGTGAAACTAACATAAAATGCTATCTAAACACTAGGGTATTATGTAAATACTTACCAAAAAATCTAAAGGTGAACTTGGGCTTAAATCCTTTGAAACTTGGAAATGGGTTCTTGAGGAAGGAGGAATTTAATAGTAACTAGGATGAGGATAGTGGTGAGGTTTTGTCAAGATATTCTCATTTAAATAAAAGGAGAAGGATGGATGTGAAGTTTGCTTTGATAACTGGTTGTTTTTTCATGGATATATGATGTGTTATCTAACGTGGGATACTGTGAACCTTGCATTGGAAAAGGGTGGGATATCACATCTTAAAGTCAAACCTTATCCACTGGAAGCAACCTAGGATGATTCACCCTTGGTTTTCGGCCACAAAGAAGGTGATTTCGGCCTAGGCTTGGCCGAAATCCCTTGGTACCCACTTTTATGGATGTTTTCGGCCTTAGTGGACTCTCCCTTAGAGTTTTCGGCCTTAAATGGACTAAATTTTTGGAGTTTTCGGCCTTAATGCTTAGTAGGTTTTGAGATTTTGGTTCTAGGTCCATCCTAGGGTGTGTTTTCAGTTTTGAATCATATACTAACGGTGATATCGGTTTAGGCGTATTCTAGGGTGGGTGGGGTACTAAGCCTAAGATTATAAAGCAAGGTATGGTTTATGATTTATGTTTTAGCTATTTTATTTGTCATGACTTGTTATAATTTGTTTACTTTCAAGAGCTTGTTATATATATGATTTCCATGGTATATATTGTTGGGTTTTTTACCATACTAACACTCTGATGGTGTACATGCAACCCTAGAAACCTTGGATTTAGGTTTTTTCTCTAAAATACATGCAAATTTGATTTCCAAGGTTTACAACCTAACTAGCATTTGTGGTTGATTTCTTGGAGTTTTAGAGCCTAGCACCAATAGTGTGGAGGCCTCAAGTTGTGTCACAAATCACCCATAACAACTTGGAAATACTTGAGAGAATATGATGCTTGCTAGAATCGGCCCACCCTTGTTTCTCACACACACTAGTGCCAATTCTAGAACCAAGTACCTCTTTATATACCATGGAGTTTTATGGTTAAACCCTAATACCCATGACTCTTCATTTACCTAGGATCCATGGGTTAAAAGCTCCATGGACTATCAATGGACTTCCATATACTCTTAGCCCATCCTAAATAAATCTTAGCCCAATTCATATATATATGTAAGAGTCCGTATTTAATTAGCCTCTTTTGATCATTAGATTAATTCCAAAATTAATTCTTGATCAACAATAATTAAATAATATAATTTCATATTAATATATTGTAACTTATAATATATTAATAGATTATAAACATCTTATTCTCAAAATTATATTCATACAATTTGTTAGGTGAAGTGCAACCCAAATGGACCATGCCGGGTCGGGTCAAGTTATACCAAATATAGTTACGGATTTAGACACCTTATCTAACATTCTCCCACTTAGATAAGTCTGATAACTATAGTTGCAAGTATAACTTCAGGAACCAACCAGAAATTGTTGTCTTTTAAACTCTGATGAACTATGAAGATCCATTTTAGATATGTGATCATATAATCCTTTGTTCTCAAGATATCAGCCGGACAAATACATGGAACAATGTCGTACTTATTGTCCAGCACTTGTTTCTCCATCTCTGATTGGTTTTGACATAGAACTAAATTGAACACATCAATTAGTATCTGACCGGGCCCGACACATAAGTCTAAACCAAATCATCGAGGGGCCCATATATCACTTCTATTGCTAGAGGGAACATATAAACTTCGACTCATATGCTTGTACTAACTACAAGTTGAATTATGCACAAACACGTTTTATGACATCAAGTTACTGATGCGTTTTCAAACAATCAATGGATAACCAACTCATAGTCAACAACTCAGAAAAATTTCAGCAACGCCAGTAGTATCAAAATCCATTCGGATTCCAACAACAACGAAATTTTCAGCCGTCGGGCTTTTAGCATTCGAATTATCATCAACAATAATTTCATAACCAACCTACAGATCAGCAAGCTAGTAGTTTTAGCATGGCCTTGGAAGATATAGTAAAGAGCCTTGCCACCAACACTCATGCAAATGTATCAGCTTGCTAGTTATATGAGTCGACTAAGGTCTCAAGGAGAACTACCTATGCAAACTAAACACAATCTGAAGCCTAATGTGAACGCAACTTCCTTGAGAAGTGGGAAGATTTATAAAGGCCGAAGCAGATATGAACCTGATAGAGAAGAAGATGAAAAAGAATCTTAAGAGGTGGTGACTGAAAATATGGAAGAAAAAGCAACCCCTAAGCATCCCAAGCATGTTCTAAAGGAATATAAGCCCTAACCAGCATTCCCATCACAACTAAAGAGTACGGAGCATGAGCAAGAGGATGAAGACATCATGGTAATCTTTCATAATGTAGAGGTAAATCTTCCGCATTCTGATGCTATGAAATACATCCCTTGTTATGCCAATTTTTTAAAGGAATTATGTGTTTTAAATAAAAAAATTTAAATGAACAAACATTAAAAGTCAGTGAAAAGTTTTTAGCTATTTTGCAAAAGGTTTACCTCCAAAGTGGCAGGATCTTGGAGTTTTCTCTATTCCTTGTAAGTTGGGTGAAATTAATTTTCCAAAAGTCATTCTTGACCTAGGAGCTTCAGTCAATGTCCTTCCCTTTTCTGTTTTCAAAAAATTAAAATTGGGAAGTTTGAGGAAGACCGGGACTATTATCTAGTTGGCTGATCACTCGAAAGTATACCCAAAAGGTGTACTAGAAGATATTCTTGTCCAAGTAATCTTTTCAGCTGATTTTTATATTTTGGACATGGGTAATTTGTACATATCAGATAAACTCTATTACTTTAGGCATGCCATTTGCAACAACTACAAAAACAAAAATAATTGTAGTTAATGGCACATTTTCAAATGAATTTGATGAGAGGTGGTTAATTTTAAAATAATTGATGATGATTTTCTTTCTGATAATTTTTTTGTTAATTTTTTGGGTACTAGCAGTCCTTTGTCTAAGGACTGATGTGAGTTTTCTAAGGTTTCTATGCAAGAAAAGATCGACTTGATGTCGGTTTATAAAACGGTTTGAAAGTATTTTTTTTGATAAAACAGTTTAAGTATAAAGAAACTTTTGTTTGAAACACAATTATAAAAGAGTTTGAAATGAAACATACGGTGTATAATAAACAGTTTAATAAAGAGTTTTAAACACATAAAAACGTTTAAGATAAACATTTGAAGAAATCTGTTTGGTAAAACAGTTAACGTATAGTAAATCCATTTGCATGTTAGTTATTAATCACATGTGATTGATATAATAACTAGCATGATTCAACTTGTATCCTCCCATAAAGCATTTAAAAACATTTAGAAACATTTAAAAGGTTAATTCAAGGGGTATGAACTCACCTGCAGTGAGCAGATCGGAAGGAAGTGTCGGACAAGTGCTTGGTGTCAAGTGAAGACTTAGACACACACAATGATCCTAATTACATATGAAGGCATATGTATATAAACAGTTAGTCATTTCAACACTAGTTAAACAGGTATAAACATCCTAATGCGAGGAAAACACATTGGTCAAGTGCTAGGACGCTATCGGGTTGCAACAAAGGAGTGCAAGGCCTCATACGGGAGTTGATGGTCCAATGACCATGTTTGCTGGAGTTTACGGCCCAAGGGAGTTTACTCCTGGCCGTAAAGTCTCAATTGGTCACCAAAAGGGGCTTAAAACTCTAAGGGCTTAAGTGGTTAAGTGCTCCAAAGCTTTAAACAAGTGTTTGGGTGGGTTTAAGGTCCTAAAATGACCTTGTATGGTGTTCACGGCCCTAGGACCACTCCCCCATGATTTTAAGGCCGTAAACTTATGGTAAGGAGTACCATTTCGTGAAATGAAGTCGTTAGCTCAATGTTGTAAGGTTCTATGCTAATATCCAAGGCTCACTAAAGTGTTAGGGTGTCATTTGCACCCTTAAAAGGGGTTTACGGCCCAAGAACATGCCTTGGCCGTAAACTCCTTGAATCCTATGATTTCTTAAGCTTTCTAATCTTAATGATGATAAACCTAGTGTACAATGAGTTGGATCAATAGTACTTACGATCTAGGAACTTGAATGGTCGGTTTTGGCCAAGAACACGAGTGTGTGTTCTTGGTGGAACTCGAAGATCTACAAAATGGAATGATTTCACGGAGGAAATCATGTAAGATTACTAGTTTATGCAAGATAACAACTAGTTAAGACAATAAGCTTACGAGTTTTAAAGATCGGGGACGAAGATCGGGATGATACTTGAGAGCATTTGGGCCAAGAGGAGGAAAGGAATGAACAAAGTGTCTAGAACTTGACCTTATAGGAGGAGTTTACAGCTCACATGGAGTTTATGGCCGTAAAATCCTATGTGGTGGCCGTAAACTCTTGGTCAAGGTCTTCCAGACTTGATCTTTGAGCTATCGATTTAGCAAATAAACCCCGACGCTTATTCCTTAAGTGTACAAGGCTCAGTGCGCGCAAATAAACCCATAATTGTGCTAAAAGACAATACCGCTGATTTTGACTTATATTGAAGTGTTTGACTGCACTGGATGGAAAATTTTGGGTTGTCACATCATCCCCCTGTTAGATGGAATTTCGTCCCGAAATTAGAATTTAGGTAAGTAAGTAGGTATGAATGATCGAGTCGAGAGGTGGGGATACTTCCTTATCGATTGGTTCTCGCGCTCATAAGTGAATTTGGGTCCTCGGTTAGTATCCCAATGAGCCTTCACTAATGGGAGGTGGCGTTGCATCGTCTGCTTGATCTCTTGGTCGATGGTCACTATGGTTCTTCCACAAATGTGAGGCTCTCGTTGATCTCGATCTCTTCGAGTAAAATTACGAGAGTCTTGACAGAAAGCTACATTTTCAAGTTTGAGATGTGAAGGGAGAAATATATGTTACTAAGTTCGCGGGGTAGGTTAAGTTGTTGATGTTTCCTTTCCCTTTCTTACTACGAGAGTATGTAAATAAGTCATTTACTAGGACAATGACGAACTGATCCTAGCAAGAATGGTGTAATCTATTCATTACGTTTATGAATACCATGGGCGTATTTGTTGTATCCGAGGGGTATCACTACGGACTCGCAGTTTCCGCATCGAGTTTGGAAAATTGTCCTCGGGACACCCTTCACTAACACTCGTAATTGGTGATATTCGGATCTTAGGTTCACTTCTGAAAGGTACATCGTTCCTTGCGGTTGGTCAATTGATTTATCTATGCGAGGCAGAGAGTGATGATTTTTAATGGAAGTCATGTTAAAGTCTGCACCACGAGGACTTCCCAAATGTTACCCATACTGTTGGAATAGTGTCTAAGGCTGAAACTATATTAGGAAAGTAATTGACTCGATTGAGCATGGTCCTTTTGGGTTGCCTTCACCATAGCAACTTGACAGGATGATTTATAATGAGAGAAGAAATATTATTAATATATTATGAGAATAATATAAGGAATAATAATATTATTATTTGATTAATATAAGTCATAAATTAATTAGGAATTAATTTGGTGACTTAAAGAGATTAATTAAATAAAAGGGCATAAACTGTCAATTGATTGATAGTTGTATTTTAGGCTATAATCCCTTAAGGATAAAGGGGGACGGTTTTGAGGGCTTAGGATAGGCCTTAGAATTGTCCAAGGCTTATCATTAGGGTATTGGATTGCTTAGGGCATAAGTTATCCAATTAGGGTTTAAGGGTGAAACCCTAGGAGCCTCACTAGTATAAATAGACCCTATGGGTTAAGGGAAATCGGCACTCTTGTCTCAAAAGAAACATTGGCCGATATCTAGCTCCTCTCTCCTCTCTCTATAATCATCCTCTTGCTAGTTGGTGTTTGTAAGCCATTATAGGAGTGACAATTGTGACTCTAAAGCTCCAAGGAAATGAAGATTCAAGCAAGTGATTCAAGGTAATCTTTCAAATCTGATTTCTTATGTTATTATACTCTAATAGTCATTAAAAGTCTTTGATTCAATGCATGTTCAATTAGAGAAACCTAGATCCAAGCATTAGGGTTTGTATGTGCAAATAGGAATGTTCATATGGCCAAAACCCATCAGTGGTATCAGAGCCTAGATTGGTTTCTATTGAAGTGATGCATTGGTTGCTTGTTTATTGCTTGCAAAATTCGATTTTTATGTTTATGCCTGGTGGACTTGGCGAGTCCCATAGTGGACTCGGCAAGTAGGCTCAACTCGGCGAGTCCATTGAGGTACTCGGCGAGTACGAGCGTCAGAAAGAGCTAATTTCGGGATTTCTTGCTGTTTATCTTGTGGATACTTACCATAATCTTAATAGGTCAATATAAATCCGATTTTATGATATATTTGAGTATATTCTTGACCTAATTGAAGATATTTAGCAATTAATTAAATATTAATTTCCTTATATGATAATTGATTAATTATTTTAAATTAATTGGTAAATTGTTTTGCAAGAAATAATTAAATAAATCAAATATGGATAATTATGTGATTAAATGTTAATTTAGATTATTTTTTATTTGATCCCCTATGTTTTGAAAAGTTTAAAACTTTCCCTCAAGTTTTGAAATTTATGTTTTGTGATTAAAAGTTTAATTTAGACAATTTAAATTTCAAACCCTAGAATTTTACAAGTTTAAAATTCAACCCTATACTAATATAATATTACAAGATTAATATATATATATATATATATATATATATATATATATATATATATATATATATGTATGTATAATTAAAATGCTAGTCTTACCGTTAGTAGGCCTCATTCACGAAGCCGGTCTGTAAGGTGGGTATAAGGTTGCTGCCTATAAAATGACGCTTAATGGGTGTACACTCACACCCACCGCTTGCTTGATCGGTGGAGGGTCGTTAGCCGAATGGGTAGGATAGGGAAACCTCATCTCCTCATTAAAAGTATAACATGAAATACAAAGTAACTACATATTTTTCAAAAATTCCCAATCCTAGTTACTTTAGGAAAAACTGAATTGATGCAATCCCATGAAATTACACTTTGCACCCTTGCTAAGAAGTTAGTGGAGCGTGTGTGGTTTACCGGCACACTAAATGGTTCTAATCAAAGGTGGCAAAAAGTGATTCATTTTTTATCATAGTTCGATGGAGCGTGTGTGGTTTACCAGCACATCGAATAGGTGATTGTTACAATGAAGGCACCATGTGAATTTGCATGGTAATTCACACCCACTTTATGATCCTCGGTATCCCAGTCACAAACGAGAGGGGAATATCGAGATTTAAACATGCCATTGAAAGGTTTCAATGAATCTCATCAAAATCTAGGAATTATCAATACATTTAGAACTTAAAGTTAGGTTTTCAAGGTGGAGAATTAGTGAATCGTCATTCACTTACCTTCAAATTGTTTGCATGTTAGATTACAACATCCCTTTTCTAATATGTAAATATTGTTGTTGAATCCTAAACCTAATTTTTCTTATTGGGTGATAATTAGGGATTAAAATTCTAATCTATCTTTGTCCTTTCTATTTGTAGATGTCGAACGCGAACAACGCTGCTGCTAGCTCGTTCACATTGATGAGCCTTTTCCAAAAGGTGACTTTCGATGGCACGAACTTTAGTGAATGGATAAGATACACTCGCACGATTACTCGCTACGAGGACAAGGAGTATGTCCTCGATGAGAAGCTCGAGAAGATCAACCCAGAAATCGCTACTCCAGCTGAAATGACTGCTTTTGAGACTCATGAACATGATGTGACAAAGGTTCATTGCATCATGATAGCCACAATGAATGCTGAATTTCAAAAGTCCTACGAGGACATGTATCCGTATGAAATGCACCAAGAATTGTTGGAAAAATACCACCAAAACATGAGGCAGGAACGTTACGAGATCTTCACTAACATGATCTCCGCTAAAATGGGTCATGGAGAATTTCTAACCGTGCACCTGCAAAAGATGCAAAGGTATGTCGATCGTCTTCGCAATTTGAGTATTGACTTTGGGGAAGACTTGGCAATCGACATGGTGCTTCACTCCTTGCCTCCGTGTTACTATCAATTTAGGATGACCTACCACATTAACAAGAAAGAGGTCACCCTAAATAAGCTCCAAGGTCTCCTTAGGGTTGCTGAAAGCAACCTCAAGGACAAGTCTGTTGCACCCACTCCCAATCCACCCGCTGCTCCTGTTTTGGCCATTGGGCAAGGAAGAGGCAAGAATAGGAAGGCTCCATCTAAGAGCCACCGCAAGGAAAAGTCCCGAGATGGTTCCTTTTCTAGTAGGACCAAAGTTGATCCCGCTAAGCCTAACCCTAACCCAAAGGAGGCAGAGTGCCACCACTGCCATAAAATAGGGCATTGGAAGAGAAGCTGCCCAGACTACCTGCAAGCCATCTGGGAAGGAAAGATGAAGCCGTCTTTCGCAGGTATATACACAATTAAATCTAATGATTCATCTCATGCTATTTCTTGGGTACTAGATACCGGATGTGGTTACCACATTTGTTCTGAATTGCAGGAACTAAGAAGAAATAGGGATGTGGAGCATGGAAGAATAAATCTAATCATGGGGAACAGAATCGTCGCCTGTGACCAAGATTGGAGTGTATTCTCTAGTGGTTAGTAATGGTTTATGTTTAGATTTGAACAATTGTTGCTATTCGCCATAAATGGCAAGAAACATCATTTCATTTCATGGTTTGTTTAGATAAGGATTTAGATTTTCTTTTAATAATGAGAATGGTTCTATTTGTGCTTATCTAAATGGTGTCTTATATTTTGAAGCAATACCATGTAATGGAATTTATGAAACTGTTATGACTGTAGCTAACCTAGGAAATGATGTTTTATGCATGGATTCTTCCAATGGTATGGATAAATCATCCTTGTGGCATTATCGTCTTGGACATGTCAACAAGAAATGCATAGCCCAACTCCAAAAGGATGGAGTGTTGGAGTCATTCGGCCTTAGGGAAGATGACACATGCGAGTCTTGTTTACTTGGAAAGATGACCAAATCACCCTTCAATAGTACGTGTGAAAGGGGTGAGGGTCTATTGGACCTCATACATACCGATGTATGTGGACCGTTTAGATCAACCACAAAGGATGGGAACCATTTCTATGTGACCTTTACCGATGACTATAATATATATGGGTATATCTACTTAATCAAACAAAAGTCAGAAACGTTTGAAAAGTTCAAAGAGTTCAAGAATGAAGTGAAGAATCAATTGGGCAGGAAAATCAAGATGCTTCGATCCGATCGAGGAGGAGAGTACCTAAGTCTTGAATTCCACGACTATCTCAAGGAGTGTGGAATAGTTTCACAATTGACGCCACCTAGCACCACAGTTGAATGGTGTGGCAGAAAGGCGTAATCGAACCTTGTTAGACATGGTCCGCTCTATGATGAGTCGTGCTTCACTACCTATCTCATTCTGGAGATATGCCTTAGAGACTGCCACCCATATCCTTAACCGAGTCCCTACTAAGAAGGTTGCCAAAACACCTCACGAGATGTGGACAGGGAAAACTCCCTCGTTAGCACATATCAAGGTTTGGGGTTGTGAGGCTTTCGTAAGACGAGATACTCACGACAAGCTCGAACCTCGTAGTGAGCGATGTATTTTCATCGGCTACCCGCAGAAATCCTTTGGATATCTCTTCTATAGACCGAAGGATAATGTTGTCTTCGTTGCGAGGAGAGGAGTTTTCCGAGAGTGAGAACTAATAAGCCAAGGAGACAGTGGGAGGCAAATCGAGCTTGAAGAGATTCAAGAGTCGATAGATGAAGGAACCTCTACCGCTGGCACTCAACCCGAGGAGGAAACTCTAGTTGAACCGATTAACGAATCATTACCTCTTAGATGTTCCGAAAGAGTTAGAGCTCAACCCCAGTTTTACGGTTTTCATATTACTACCGAAGGGGACACGTATATTAGTGATGGTACACTGATAAATCTAGATGAACCTAATAGCTATAAGGAAGCCATGGCAGGCCCGGAGTCTGCAAAATGGAAAGAGGAAATGGACAGCGAGATCCAGTCCATGTATGACAACCAAGTTTGGAATTTGGTTGATAATGTGCCCGGACATAAGACCGTTGGGTGCAAATGGATCTTCAAGAAGAAGACTGAAGTGGATGGAAACGTACACACATATAAGGCGCGATTGGTTGCGAAGGGCTTTACTCAAACTCCCGGAGTTGACTATGATGAGACCTTCTCACCAGTTGCGAAGATAAAATCTATTAGGGGGTGATGCTAGCAATTGCCGCATTTCATGATGATGAGATTTGGCGAATGGATGTCAAAACAGCTTTCCTAATGGAAAGTTCGCTGAGGATGTTTACGTGGCTCAGCCAGAGGGTTTTGTGGATCCGAAGCATCCGAATAGAGTGTGTAAGATTGGAAGTCTATTTATAGACTTAAGCAAGCATCTCGCAGATGGAATCTTTGCTTCGATGAGAAAGTCAAAGAGTTTGGATTTGTACGAAGCGAAGATGAATCATGTGTATATGTCAAATCCAGTGGGAGTAAAGTAAGCTTTCTCGTTTTGTATGTCGACGACATACTACTCATAGGAAACAACGTCCCGACTCTGCAGGAGGTTAAGTCCTGGCTCGGGAAGTGCTTCGCCATGAAGGACCTCGGAGAGGCTTCTTATATTCTAGGAATAAGGATAGTGAGAGAACGAAGTAAGAGACTAATAGGACTTAGTTAGAACACTTACTTAGATAAAGTAGTAAAAAATTTTAGTATGGAAAACTCGAAGAAGGGAGAATTATCGATACAAAGTAATGCCAAGTTGAGTAAGACTTAAAGTCCGAGTACCGAAGCTGAAATAGCCGAAATGAGCCGAGTACCATAGGCTTCCGCAGTTGGCTCAATCATGTGTGCTATGACTTGTACTCGCCCTGATGTAGCCTTTGCTTTGAACATGGTTAGTAGATATCAAGGGAACACTGGCAGAGCCCATTGGATTGCGGTCAAGAATATCCTTAAGTACCTTCGGAGGACGAAGGAATGGTTTTTAGTCCTCGGAGGGAGTGATGACTTGAAGGTGTGAGGGTATAGTGACGCCAGCTTTCAGACCGACAGGGACAACTACCGTTCGCAGTCGGGCTGGGTCTTTACCCTGAATGAAGGAGCAGTAACTTGGAAAAGTTCCAAGCAGGAAACCGTAGCTGATTCAACGTGCGAATCAAAGTACATTGCAGCGAGCAAAGCGTCAAAAGAGGCAATATGGTTGAAGAACTTCATCGGTGATCTTGGAGTTGTACCTGCCATAAAGGAGTCCATGGAGATTTACTGTGATAATGAAGGAGCGGTTGCCTTGACCAAGGAACCGAGAGATCATGGTAGATCTAGACATATCGACAAAAAATATTACTTTATTAGACATCGTGTAGAAGAAGGACAACTCGTGGTTAAGAGGATATCATCAGAAGATAACCCAGCAGATCCGCTTACGAAGGGACTGAGCAAGGTTAAGCACTTGCAGCATGCTAGGAGTATTGGGTTGAAGGATGATATTAGTATAGATTAGATAGTATTGGAAACGTCTAATAGATAAATGTAATTAACATTTGATGATTAAATAAAAGCGTATTATTTATGAGTAATGTTATTGTCTTATGTTAATTGCTTAACTATTGTTTCACTTTGCATGTTTTGACTTCCAGAATAATTGAGTTTATTAAGAATAATCGAATTATGCAAATTGTCCACAATCGTTCATATGTTGGAAGTAGGTATGAATGAAGATTGTCATGAATAGGTGTGTAGATTGTCTAAATGGTATTATACATAGCAAAAGTTTGCTGCAACGTTCACGAGTGCTTATGAATTCGTTTTGAGCATTGGAACAAACCCGCGCTTGCTAGAATCACCTTATGGAATGTGATAAAAAGGGTGATCGCAAGATGATAATATCATATGGTCTTAAAACCTAGATATATGGTTTGCTATTTGTTAATTGGTTGTACATTGATAATGCGAAACCGCATCAGTAACTTGATGTTATAAAACGCATTGTTGTGTATAGTTGATTAATGAATAAGTAAATGCATATAAGTCGAAGTTTATCTGTTACTTTTATCCTAAGAGGGTAAAAGCGATATCTCGGCCGCTCGATGATTTGATTTGACTTATGTGCCGGGCCTGGTCAGAACTGAATTGATGTGTTCGATTGAGTTCTATGTCAAATAAATTTGAGATCGAGAAACCAAATGCCAGACAATTGATTCCATGTAAATGTCTGCATGATATCTGAACAGAGGACTATATGATCCCTTATCTAAAGGACAAGATTGATAAGATCAGAGTTTGACAGCGTCTTTGAGAGCTACGATTGCTAATCGGATTATACTTGTATATAGTTACTAGACGTATCCAAGTGGGAGACTGTTGGAATAGTGTCTAAGGCTGAAACTATATTAGGACAGTAATTGACCCGATTGAGCATGGTCCTTTTGGGTTGCCTTCACCATAGCAACTTGACAGGATGATTTATAATGAGAGAAGAAATATTATTAATATATTATGAGAATAATAATATTATTATTTGATTAATATAAGTCATAAATTAATTAGGAATTAATTTGGTGACTTAAAGAGATTAATTAAATAAAGGGGCATAAACTATCAATTGATTGATAGCTGTATTTTAGGCTATAATCCCTTAAGGATAAAGGGGACGGTTTTGAGGGCTTAGGATAGGCCTTAAAATTGTCCAAGGCTTACCATTAGGGTATTGGATTGCTTAGGGCCTAAGTTATCCAACTAGGGTTTAAGGGTTAAACCTTAGGAGCCTCACTAGTATAAATAGACCCTATGGGTTAAGGGAAATCGGCACTCTTGTCTCAAAAGAAGCCCTGGCCGATTTCTAGCTCCTCTTTCCTCTCTCTATAATCATCCTCTTGCTATTTGGTGTTTGTAAGCCATTAGAGGAGTGACAATTGTGACTCTAAAGCTCCAAGGACAAGAAGATTCAAGCAAGTGATTCAAGGTAATCTTTCAAATCTGATTTCTTATGTTATTATACTCTAATAGTCATTAGGAGTCTTGGATTCAATGCATGTTCAATTAGAGAAACCTAGATCCAAGCATTAGGGTTTGTATGTGCAAATAGGAATGTTCATATGGCCAAAACCCATCACATAGTAGTACTACTCTCGCCCATGCACGCTTAACTGCGGAGTTCTGATGGGATCCAGTGGATTAGTGCTCGTATAATCGCACTCACTGAATTCTGTCTTCTTGAAGAATAAGACTAGAGCTCCCAAAGGTGAGAAGCTTGGTCTTTTCATTCTGTTGCTGAGTAGTCGTTAAACTGTCCGGACGGTTCTTTTATCATTTTGATTTAGGCCAACAGAGGAGTTATTATAAATGAAAACTTAGCTTATACACGTTATGATATAACCAAGACGGGGTGGATAATAAAATGTGTGATTCTACTCTAGTCCCACATCCTAACGAGGAAAAGAAACTAAGTTAGAAATCCCACATTCTATTGTCTACCAGGTCTTCATTATATATAGCTCGGGAATGTATAAGCGAGGAAAGTCATAATAATAATCTTCTGACGAATCTTTTTCGATGAACTAAGATTTCCTAGTAAAGGTTACTATCAATCCTGGTTGTACGTCGATCGTTCAATGAAAGAGTAAGAGTATGATCTCAATGGTTTGACCTACATCCCTATGATGCAGTCCTAGTACGGAATTGAAGTATATTCACGAAGGTCCGAGCTACATCCCTATGATGTAGTCCTTAGTGAAGAGTAGAAGTGAGTTCGTAGAATGGTCTCAAAACGTTTGTCGTTCAAGCCGAGGTATCGTTGGTTGGTGAATAACATGATCCAACCACTGAAAGAGACATGGAAATGTCTCCGGAGTTAAATTACTATAGTCCAATGACTTGACTAAAGCATGTTTCAGATAGACTCCAACAAAGGTATGATGAAAGCATTTGAACAAAATAGTGACACAGAAGTTAGGCGACTGTCAATATCATTGACGTTTAAGATGTAACAAGTTCGGGAACGTTGACCTTGTATTAGGTATTACATCACATCTGAAGTAGAAAAAGTCCTTGACAGCATAAGGGTCTAACTAAAAGTACTTACAGTACAAGGTAGTCATATAGGAAAGTGCTACACATAACATAGGCAAGAACACAGTTCTTTAAAACAAGGAAAGAAAGTAAAGTATCTCCTGATGGCAACGGTCAACCCTATGGTGAACCCTTAGTTCAGCTAGTTGACGTTCCATATTAAGTAGGTATCATTCGTACACCCTCTGGCGTACTCGGAGTTCTATGACTTCGGCTCGTGATTCAGCCAGTGCTTGAAGCTGGGTTTCATGGTTTCTTTCAGATCTTTCGCGAGCATCTTCCAGACGAATGGTGCGAAGGGTATGCATTCTCGCATTGGCGACAACTTCTGTGATTTGATGTAAGGCTATCCTGCCTTGAATCTCATTTCAGGCCACCCTGCGGACCAGGATTGGCAAGATTCTGTCTGCTGAGCCCCCATTGCTCAGGTCATAAAAGCTTCGGTCTCCATTAAATGGCATGGGGTGATCCTGTCCTTGGCTCCAGGTTTCCAAGCATTCTACCCAAGGAGGCGTCGGGCCATGAAAAGCCGGACGAGGGTTAGGATTTGGAAAGGGAGCTGCCTGGGGTAGGTTCTCAACTTTAGGTTCGGAGTTATCATCATCCGCGGGGTCTTCAGCGTGGTGATCATTCAAACAGATCGGATGATCATTCTTTGGTTCTTCTCCAAACCATCCAGCAATGACTTTGTTCGGAAGGTACGGGTTGTCGTGGGGATGGAGTCCAGCCATGTTATCTACGTGAGAATTAGGGTAAGGAAATAACTATTAGACGAACTATCTAGATAATTATTAGAAAATCTTTATTAGTTACATCACTATTTGCAAATTGCTTACCAGTTATATGTAATCAACAAAGGATAGGCCTTCGAATAAGTGACCTTAACTCCAAATTCACTAGGAACCGGGGTAAAGCAAAAATTTTACACATTCTAAGTCTATGACATCCTAGTTACATATAACCTTAGTGTATCCACTTAGCAATATCAACTTAGTAATGAAGATCCTTTTTAGTTCTCAAGTAAGTAATTATAGTAACACAAAACACCCCTATGGTATTTTAGACTTAGGTTCTGTTATAATGTTCTCATTGTAGTAGTGTTGGTAAGTTTTTAAGCTTGTTGACAAATCACAACCATTCTTGGGCATGTGCTAATCACTCCTCGGAACAACATAGTTAATCAGTCTATGCCACTCCTAAGACTGACCATACATCCCCGAGCTTACCTGTGATACTCAACAATCATAATACTTTTGTTCTTGTCATTGTGACACGAATTTTAGTATGAAAGCAAGCACGTATACTTTGTTAAATATTTTATTATTTAGAAGTATAAACTCTTGGTTAGAGTATTTTAATCCCATTGTATTTATAGTTTGTATATCATTTATCGGTTGATATACTCAATTCACTATAAACAATGCTCTAATACCAATCTGTCACACCCCAAAACCGAGAATGGAGGAAATGTTCTGGGGCGGAGGACGTCATGTAATGTATCACAACAATGTAAAGTAGTAAACAAGCAACAACATCATATATTGCATTAATAGTATAATTTTAATTACAAGTGTGTTCTTTCATAATATCCAACAACATATTGAATAATCAGAATATAAGGCGAGTTTGGACTGCTCCATCTTCACAAAACCTGGTCGTCGTACCTGTCTATTTGTGACTTGAGAATACAAGTTATTTTGAAAGCGAGTATCAACCAAAAAGCTGGTGAATTCATAAGTATTAATGTGTCTTTGATTTGTAAAACATGTAATGAAAGACTTGACATTGTTTTGAAAGAATGTTCGTATAAGTGTGGAAATGTTTGTAAGTAATTGAAAGCGTTTGAAAAATCCTAGAAATCCCTATGATTGCTATTAGTATAGATGAAATATTCTACCAAGACCTAACTGTTTTGAAAGTAGTCTTCTACCAAGACTCGACTGTTTTGAAAGTAGTCTTCTACCAAGACTCGATTGTTTTGAAAGTAGTCTTCTGAAAGTAGTCTTCTACTAAGACTCGACTGTTTTGAAAGTAGTCTTCTACCAAGACTCGACTGTTTTGAAAGTAGTCTTCTACCAAGACTCGAGTGTACTACTATTATTATTAATATAAGACATTGTATCCTTAGGTATTAGGATACTCAAATATAATTCACCTCATAGGTTATGTGAATGACTCACAAGATAAAGGGAATAATAATATAAATAACTTAAGTATTATCCTTTTGTACTAGGATAACTAACAGTGTTAACTGAAGACATCCGTAGATGTACATTTACCTCTGTAACTAACAGTTGGGTGTATGAATAGTTAGTCCCTTAATGTATACCTATAATGGTATCAACCGTAGACATCCATAGATGTTCATTACCTCTGTTGCTAACAGTTGAGTGCCGGAATGGTTAGTCCCGTCTTAGCAAGTAAGTAGTCTTCTCATGAGACCCACTGTAAGTAAGTAATAGTATGATTGGTAGTCCCTATTCTACATTTGGAACTAAAAGTGACTTCCACAATGAATCGCTAGGTCAAAATCCATATTTATTACCAAATCATATATAAGCCCAAACTATACCTATAATAGCTTACTAGGGATATATGAACGTATACCTTTGCTACCAAAAGGTACTGAACCGATTGATCAGAACTATTATTTCTGTATATGTACACATTATATATAACTAATATTTGAACGACCTTCGGACGAATACCCGATACCCTACCAGACCACATCCTAATGAGTAAAAGGAAATAAAGCGGGTTAGCCTTCCTAAGTCCTTTAAACATTACTTATATAACTATACATATACAGGCATGCTTTTAACAAGGTATCTATGTAAAGGTATCCATGTAAGTGTATCCAAGTAAGTGTATCCATGAAAGGGTATCCAAGTAAACATATCTCTTCCTATAGCATTTAGTATACTCTCATGTATGAACTGACTCTGGTGTATTCCTTGTACTTGGAATGGTAACTAGTATCTCCTAACTATACCTATAATAGTTACTAGTAAGGTATAAGTATAACGAAGGTATACCTTTGCTACCCAAAGGTACTGAACTGACTGAAGGTACTATACATATATAGGCATGCATTTGATAATATAAAAGCATAAAAGAAGTTTTGTAAAACCTTTGAAAAAGATTTATATCTAAGAAAAGATCGACTTGATGTCAGTTTATAAAACGGTTTGAAAGTATTTGTTTGATAAAACAGTTTAAGTATAAAGAAACCTTTGTTTGAAACACAATTGTAAAAGAGTTTGAAATGAAACATACAGTGTATAATAAACAGTTTAATAAAGACTTTTAAACACATAAAAACGTTTAAGATAAACATTTGAAGAAATATGTTTGGTAAAACAGTTAACATATAGTAAATCCATTTGCATGTTAGTTATTAATCACATGTGATTGATATAATAACTAGCATGATTCAACTTGTATTCCCCCATAAAGCATTTAAAAACATTTAGAAACATTTAAAAGGTTACTTCAAGGGGTATGAACTCACCTATAGTGAGCGAATCGGAAGGAAGTGTCGGACAAGTGCTTGGTGTCAAGTGAAGACTTAGACACACACAATGATCCTAATTACATATAAAGGCATATGTATATAAACAATTAGTCATTTCAACACTAATTAAACATGTATAAACATCCTAATGCGAGGAAAACACTTTGGTTAAGTGCTAGGAGGCTATCGGGTTGCAACAAAGGAGTGCAAGGCCTCATACGGAAGTTTATGGTCCAACGACCATGTTTGCTGGAGTTTACGGCCCATTGGAGTTTACACCTGGCCATAAAGTCTCAATTGGTCATGAAAAGGGGCTTAAAACTCTAAGGGCTTAAGTTGTTAAGTGCTCCAACGCTTTAAACAAGTGTTTGGGTGGGTTTAAGGTCCTAAAATGACCTTGTATGGTGTTCACGTCCCTAGGACCATTCCCCCATGAGTTTATGGTCGTAAAATCATGGTAAGGAGTACCATTTCGTGAAATGAAGTCCTTAGCTTATTGGTGTAAGGTTCTATGCTAATATCCAAGGCTCACTAAAGTGTTAGGGTGTCATTTGCACCCTTAAAAGGGGTTTACGGCCCAAGAACATGCCTTGGCTGTAAACTCCTTGAATCCTATGATTTCTTATGCTTTCTAAGTCTTAACCATGATAAACCTAGTGTACAATGAGTTGGATCAAGAGTACTTACGATCTAGGAGCTTGAATGGTTGGTTTTGGCCAAGAACACGAGTGTGTGTTCTTGGTGGAACTTGAAGATCTACAAAATTGAATGATTTCACGGATGAAATCATGTAAGATTACTAGTTTATGCAAGATAACAACTAGTTAAGAAAATAAGCTTACGAGTTTTGAAGATCGGGGATGAAGATCGGGATGACACTTGAGAGCATTTGGGCCAAGAGGAGGAAAGGAATGAACAAAGTGGCCAGAACTTCACCTTATAGGAGGAGTTTACGGCCCACATGGAATTTATGGCCGTAAACTCCTATGTGGTGGCCATGAACTCCTGGTCAAGGTGTTCCAGACTTGATCTTTGAGCTATCGATTTAGCAGATAAACCCCAACACTTATGCCTTAAGTGTAGAAGGCTCAGAATGCGCAAATATACCCATAATTGTGCTAAAAGATAATAGCACTGACTTTAACATTTATTGAAGTGTTTGACTGTACTGGATGGAAAATTTTGGGTTGTCACGAAATTTAAAATTTTTCTGTCTTGAGCAAGTTTTAAATCCACCAACTCTACCATATCTGAATGGATTTGGTGTGACGAGGAAAAAATTGAGCAGAAGATATGAGCCCCACGTTTACTAGTTAAAAAATCGGGTTGAGCAAAGTCAAACCAACGACTTTAAAAATGGGTAGCTTTCTGGGAGGCAACCCATGTATATTTAGTTTATTTTTCTCTTTTCAATAAAGAAGATGGTCGCAGTTCCAAGCAAGCATGGGGAAATTAGAGGATCTTCAAAGTTGTTAAAATTCATATTTTTCGCCAACATATTCGTCAAAAATCAGAAATTTCTACAAACATATCAGGTACATTCATTCCTAGCTGTAACATTTTTGATTTTATATGTCTTCTTGACTTATTCAATCCTCTAAGAGCATTGGGGATAATTCATAATTTTAAGATTGGGGAGTGGGTTAATGTGAAAATTTTCATTTTTGTTAAGAATTTTAATTTTTTAGTTTTTCGGTTAAAGTTTTCAATTTTATTTTCTACATTGCATTTGCATTAACAAAAAATCTAAAAAAATATCAAAATATATTTTATGTTTATGTTTTTATTTTTCTTCATTCATAAAAAAACCCCGGAAAGATTTTTATTTCTTTTTTCTGCATACATGTATAAAAAAATTAAAAACCAAATTCTGAAAAAAAAAAAAAAACAAGTTATATGATACAATGACATTCTTGCATTCGATAGCTCTGTATAAATGGAAAATGAAAGTCCGAAGCGATCAAATCGATAATGGTAAGTTCAGTAATAGTTCTTGTAACAAGGGGTCACAAAACACAGTAATCTGAGATTCCAACAGTAAAAACTAATAAATGGCGTACCGAGACACTGTGTGGGCGGAAATAATTGTTCAAATGTATTTGCTTTGTAATGTTTAAAAAGAACATTGCTTTACAAGCCTAGACCCACAGATGACAGACCTATTTGTTGATATACGCTACCTTCGCAGTAATAGAGAGCCCTTATACCAGATCCATACAGTAAAAAAAAAAAGAAGGGTACTAACTGTCATATCCGATACCTAAGTAAAAGTTCAAGCACTTAATAGAAGAAATCTCAAGAAATTCAAAAAGAACATTGAAGAACTCAAAGTTGAAGGCAAAAGATAAAAATAGAGTTCAATAAAATCAAAAATCCCTCTCAAAGATAAATCTAACATAAATGAGGAACTATGTGATATGATATTTTTTGTTCTCAAAAAGTGAAAGCATAGGAGTCGGGCCTTTATGTGTGTGGTATACTGCTTCAACGATAGCTAATTTAACGTCACAGGTTCTTAAGGATGCGTCGAGCATGGTTGATAATTATCTATTCTTGCGGACATGAAATTATGAAATGTGTTGTTTTCACTTGCAAGGCTAATTAACGTATACAGTTTAAATAAAAGTTATAATTTGTTTATTGGTTCACAGTGTCAAGCTTCTTCTTGACTTTTGGAATCTGGGAAATATGGAAGGTATTGTGATGATTCTCTAGGTAGTAATTCCATTAGAGCTTTCCTCGGTGTTAAGTATTTTTAGTTCAAGTTTTTAGTTTCCTTAATTTTATTCTAAGTTCCTTTTATGATATCTACAGATTTCCATTTCAATTATAATGTTTAATCTTTTTATTACTTGAGGGGAAGTGAGGTTTAAGCTTGGGGATATTTGATAGAAGCAATTTTATACATCTTTTAGGGTAGTTATTATTAGCATTTAGCATAATATTTTATACATTTGCATGTCATTATTTTAAATAATATTCAACTCATGTTATTCGTTAAAATTCCCGTACTGCTAACGTTTTTATGTCATTTTCAGATAATTTGATGGAGCAGTACTTTTGGAGCACCTTTGGATATTTTTGATGGAGAATTAGAGTTAAATGCAGCTTGGAACATATGAAGGAGTCTTATGAATGCTTGGAAGTTAGTTTAGTCAAGAAAAATTCGATCAAATTGATCTTACGAAGACAGATTGCTACATTCTAAATCCTAAAGGATCTTGCTCGCAACATTGACCCCCTGTCAGTATTTGGCCCATATCTCATGGCTCGTTACTCCGATTAAAGAGATTAAAAATGTTCTAGAAACTACAAAAACTTTTGGACGACTTTCTTATTTGTCAAAAAATCAGAAAACGCAAAAGTTCGATCAAATGTTTCCTTGAAATTTGATAGAATAAACACTTCAAGGTTAATAAAGTCCTGAAAATCAAAAAAAATGCAAAATTCGATCGAAACCTGAAAAGTTTGATCGTGTGCCCCAAAAGATTAATCGAATTTTTGGGTTTCTTACTCCTCAAGACTTTGGCTCATATATAGGATGCCTCTCTAATCAGATTGAGGGTTGCATGTTTCTTGAAACTTCACACGACAAAGAAGACGATTTCTCTCTGATTTCAGCGATTTCTGAAGATCAGAAGATTGTGGATTATGTCTCTTGTACGGTCCTGGGAAAGGATCTTACCAGTGATCAACAACAAACACAATCGAATAAAAGAGAATAAGAGTAGAAAAGAAAGTAAATCAAGCTTGTACACATTCTATTACTGAAAACGTCTGATACAACCCAATATACGACCGTGAACTACTAGGCATCAACAACCAAAACATGACTAACTAACCCTCTATATATAGGGAATCATGACTGGAAACAGTTTACGGTCGTAAACTCATTACAGACTCGTAAACAAACAATAAACCTACTAAAATACTCTATCAACCCAAAAACACTATTACAATGCAGAGCCTAGACTAAATCACAAATTGGGCCCTTTAGTCTCCCCCTTGGTTTGGTGCTAGCTTGAAGTTAACCTTTATTGACTACCATAACATCTGCCTTCCCCATCGCCCCATTCCACATACGCTTATTAAGAATCTCAGCAACCATGTTCATATACACTTTCGCAGCATCCTCAAAAATATCCTCCGTAACCAATATCTGAAAGTTGCTCACGTGATGAATGTCCCACTTTCGAAATTGTAACAAATCTCTACGATCATAGAGACGGATGCATCCATTCTTGAGCTTGATGATAGAAGCTGATGTAATCTCATCGAAAACCCAACACTCCATTGAGCTTAGAGATCCATCTTGATAGTTCTAAAGCACAGGGAACTGTTTAACCTGTTTAGTGGCAGACCACATAACGACTTGCAGAGGTTTGTCAATCTTAGGATCAATAATATCATGATGCTCCAACATAATGGACTCAGCAGTTTTCATGGCAGGAAATCCCTTCTTAACCTGATCCTCAAGGAAGTGCTTGAACTGGGTTGCCTATGCATTATTTGTAAGATTCGAGAAAGGAGCTCATGATAATTCTGTCAAATCTATCCTAGTCCATGAGTTGAAATCATGACTATCTTTGTAAAGCTCAGAATTGCCATTTCTTAGCACAATCCACATCTTAAGAGGATCATGAAATCCCCAGGAAACAACTCCAGATCTATCACCGAATGTATCTCTAAACCAAACAACCTCAAGATCAGTAACAATAATTGTTGGTTCATCCCAAGAAGCATTATGGTTAAGGTTTCTTTTAAACAATAGTTGACCCCTCTTAGCAGATTCTTCCTGTGCATCACGTATTATTGCTGAAACATGAGGAGCTTGGGGAGGCTCCCCCTCAACACGATTGATAACCCTTGATGTCTAACCAGTCGGCATGGTAACCGGAAAGGCTTGAGTATATAGATTAATTTTATATTCATCAGCAGACGTTTGATATTTTTCACCAAGGTCTTCTTCAAGCTTCTTCTTTAGCTCAAAATAACTGGAAGTCAAAAAATTGAATTGGTCTTGAAGATCATAAATCTGCTTTGACTTTAAAGCTTTGTCTTCAAGAAGATCGGCTACTTACACACCGAGCTTTGAATTTTCAGATTAAAGTTCAGAGACTTGTACATTTAGCTTTGTATTTTCCACTGGGAGATCTGAAACACGAATATAAAGCTTAATATTCTTCTGACTGAGCACTGAGATCTCCTTCTGCAGCCCAGGGATAGTGAGATTTTCTTCTCCAGAACTACCGTCCCCAATAGAAATACCTCTACGACGAGGGGGACGCATTAAAAATTGTTCCTCAGCCAAATGCATGGCTAATCTTGTGGAAGCAGCATCGTGATCAGGTTGAGGAGGAGAGAACCTTGGTGGAAAAGAAGATCCACTAACTTCAAAAGTGGTGTTTGGTCCTACAGTAATGACCTTGGTTGTAGTAAGTCTAGGAGTAGTGGTAGGTGGTACTGGAAGGCCACTAATAAGATTCGTAATTAGATCACTCTGCTTTGGATCCCCTCTTCTTCTCTTCAATGGGGGTTGACCAGTCTGTGTTGTTGTAAGATCACTCACAAATGGCTCTGTAGTAGGAGGAACAGAAACAGGAGGAGGAAATCCAATAACTGTCTCCATTAGAGTGGAATTAGTCGCCATTTGGTTTGAGATAGGGGGTGTAGTTTCAATAACTTCATCAGACTTCCTTGTCTCTGTCGTTAGAGGAACGACTTCATTGACGTTGCTGAGGATCGAGTCAAGGTTCTCATTTATCACAAGATTAGAACTACTTGCAAGAGACGCAACAATATCATCATTGTCAAATCCGGTAAGATCAAGATCGTCAAAAGAATAATTTTTATCTCCTTCAGCTCCCGTCTCATTTGCCACAGTCCTTTCTACATAATCACTTTGAACATGAGCATGTACTAAATCATGTTGTTCAGCCACATTAGCTTCAGGAGTCGGAGTCTCTTCTTCTTCTCTATTCTAATCATCAGATACGGTAATAACATCGTCATTTGGAGATGATTTCTATGAAGATGCAGGCTCAGAAGATGCCTTGTCAGACGATTCATAAGAATCCGAGGACTCATTTAATTCAATAAACTTTCCAAATTTCTCCAGAGGTTACTTTCCTTGAAAGATAATTTTTCCTTTACGGTTCTGCTTGATAAGCCCAACAGTGTGAGGACCCAGAGATTTCATATCAAGAGTATCGCCTTCCTTCACCATATCTAGAAACTGAGTATTGATAAACAATTGAATGAACATAGGATACAATAAGAAAGTATCCCTGGTTGAGGCCCTGATGTTTACCGTAAGCTCATCCAAGATAAATCTAGAAAAGTTGAACTTTACTCCAGCAGGAAGAGAAACGATCGCTCCAGTATTCCTTAGAGAAATTTCATCAGCTCCTAATCTTCTTTCTGAAATGCAACTAACGAACACATATGTAAAAAATCTCCAGTATGGAGGTAAGAGCTTCTTCAAAGTTGGAGGAGAAGTAACTTCATACCCCATCCTCCTTAGAATTTTCTGAGCATCCTCAATCCCAATCTCCATGGGAAAGTTTGGTTGATCGTCAATAAGCAACACATTTCTGATAAAACTTTCAGTGATCACAATCTCGCGTCCTTTTATGACAACTTTAATAGTAACAAGACCAGCATCATCCATTTCCATCTTAGCAGTCGACCAGAACTCTCTGATCAAATTCTGGTAAGCAATCAGATTGACAGTGAGGGCTTATGCCAGGCAGCATTCCCTGAGTCTGTGGATCATGGACTTGTGGTCAAAGCATGCAACTAGAGGATCCGCCAGAACAATAGCCAGATTATGCATGTCCACAAATTTGAGGTTCGCCATTGACCTGCACTAACCATGCTAAGTAAGACAAGAAAAACCAACGAGCAACAAAAGTATTAAATGATTTAATTTTGATCCCAATAATGAAATAACAATTTTAAAATTAGGTCAAAGTCAAATTTTTCAGTCAACATTGGAGTTTTTGGTCAACAATAATGTTTACAGTCAGCACATGAGTTTGTGGTCAACAGGGGTTTACGGTCGTAAACCCTTGCCAGTGTATCAATGACCATCTGCGGAGTTTACGGTCGCAAACATCTTACAGCCATAAGCTTGGGCCGTAAGCTTGGGCCGCAAGCTCCGACAACCTTCTTTTTTCAAACTCTGTCTCAAAAACGCAGTGAATCACACAACAAGATGCATATTCCTGGTCGAAAACACATTACCTTCGAGACTATCGGATTAATTTCGCAAGATTTGAATAAATTTTTTTTGAAGAGTGAGTGAGAGAGTGAAAGGGTGTTTGCGGCCGGAATCAGGAAACTGATGAAGATTCTGGCGGTAAATTCTTATTTATACCCATTTTACATTTACCTGATAGCCACACAGTATAAAGCAGGGTCCAACACAGTCCAAAACTTTTTTTAAATTTAAAAACAATTCTTTTGAGGATTAATATTAAAACTAAAATTAAATATAAAATAAAATAAAATAAAATTAACTTTGCAAAAATTTAAAATAGCTTATAAATTCTTAAACAGTTAATAAAATAAAATTAAAATTAAAATTAAAATAAAAGTAAAATTAAAATAAAATAATTTAACTCCAACTAAAATGCACATCTTGAAATTTAATTACTGAGAATGTATTTGTGACGCTGGGATCAAAGTTATTGGACAACCTTATTCCACTTGTCGGTACCCTTATCTTCATATCTTCGTCTGATCGATCGTCAGTATTGTGGTCCACTTAAACACGAAAATTTTTGTGACACTTTTAGGACAATTTACCAATGATATGACACATACATATATAGATGATTATAATTCTTCATTATCATAATTGACCCCAATTCTTAAATAAGATTTTCTTATGACCATTTAATTGACTACGACCAGGGATATTGTTGTCCACCTAAATTGAGCAGCGAGATCTACAGACAACCTGTATGAGTTCAATTTTAATTATACTAGAATGCGTTTCCCGCTTCCTAGTATGCCCCAGCCATCACGGACTTCCAAAATACTCCTTACACCGGGTGAGCAGACTATTATTAACAGAGAAGATAGATTTAGAATGCATATGTTATACATCCAGGTCGGATCTCTTTTAATCATGCAAAGGATGAAACATATGCTAACTGATGTTTCAGAGGGATTGAGAAGAGAATGTTGCAGATACCGTGTAGCAGGTCGGATTTTGAGTCACGCAGAGGAGACAGTATATGGTAACAGATGGAAAGAATTGCATAGATAGAAGATGCAGAGAGATAGAGTTGCATATGCTACAGTTCAGGTTGGATCTTTCAATCACGCAAAGGAGGCAGCATATGTCTAACAGATAGAAAGAGAGAAAATAACCTTCTACAGACCTAGTTTATCGGAATTCCACAGTCACCCCATCCAACCGGAATTAAGGATAGAATCCGCACATCGAGGAAAAGTTAATCCACAATTCTGGATACGGTTTATTTAATGTAACCGGTAGATTGCCATGTATATCTCCCTGCTCAACCTATCTGAGCGTCATGATATCAGGCTAAACGGATCTAACTGGGTCAAAGTTTGTCAAGTCCTTAAATTCATTAGGTTCAACTTTCCCTAGTCAAGTCCATTTAAAATCTTTCGTGCCTAATAGCGCATCGAGCACAAAGCATAGATGATTCAACTTAGGTACGTTACGTAGATTCAGATTGCCCGTTATCGCATGCTAATTTCATTTCCCATCACATCACCTGCAAACAAAACTAACAGCAACATTTTAAATTTTCCGGATTCTTAATATTTTTGGATTTTTTATTTAATTTTTATTGTTTTTAGATTTTTGATTATTTCTAACCCCTAAATTTGTGCATGGGTGAGAATTAAATAGAATAAAATAAAATAAAAAATAACATGCATAAATTTAATTTGGCCTACCAAAAAAAATATAAAAAAAATGAAGAATTAAGAAAAAGAAAAATAATAAAAAAAAACTTAATACTCAAAACGAATCATTTTCAGAAAACCCACAAGCACATCGAAACGAGCTTCGTTAAATGGTTTTGTGAACAAATCCGCCACATTATTAGCAGTAGGGACCTGTTCCAGTCGGATTAGTGAACGCTCATAACAGTCTCTGATAAAGTGAATTTTAATGTAGTGATTGGTTTTAGAGTGTTGGACAGGATTTTTGGCAATTTGAATGGCGGCCTCATTATCACAGTAAATAGGGGTTTCTAAATAATTCAAACTGTAATCCAACAGCTAATGTTCGATCCATATGACTTGAGAACAACAGGCCGATGCAGCAACGTATGTCGCCTCCGCTTTGGAAGTTGAGACAGTGTGTTGCTTCTTGCATTGCCACGAAACTAGCCTGTCACCTAGGTATTGACACCCTCTCGAGGTTGATTTCTTATCAAGCTTACAGCCTCCATAATTACTGTCAGTAAAAGCATATAGATCAAATTAAGAATTCTTTGGATACCAAAGACCCAATTTTGGGCTGCCTTTGTTATACCGAAAAATTCTTTTGACAGCAATAAGATGTGAAAGTTTAGGATTACCCTAATAACGTGCGCATTGACAAACTGCAAACATGATGTCAGGTCGGCTTGCAGTAAGATACATCAGAGATCCGATCATCGATCGATAGTGGGTCTGATCTACGGATTCGCCATCAGGATCTGAAGTCAGAAGAGGTCTTTCAACCATTGGTGTTGAAGTAGATTTAGCGTCGTGAAACCCGAACTTCTCAAGAATATCCTCCACCTACTTGGCTTGATGTATCAGGATTCCAGTTGAATTCTGTTTAACCTGAAGCCCCAAAAATATGGTCATTTCTCCCAACGAACTCATTTCGAACCGATTCTTCATTACACCTTCGAATTCTTTGCAGAGCTGCGGACTAGTCGACCCAAAGATAATGTCGTCAACATAGATTTGCACAAATATATGATCATTGTCGACATGCTTGATAAACAGGGTCTGATTGATAGTGCCACGAGAGTAACCATGCTCGAGCAAATGCTTTGTTAGAGTTGCATACCATGCTCTAGGAGCTTGATGTAACCCATACAATGCCTTGTCCAACTTATAGACATGATTAGGAAATTTTGAGTCAACGAACCCTGGAGGTTGATCAACGTAGATTTCTTCCTTCACCTTGCGATACAAGAAAGCAGTCTTGATGTCCATTTGATACACGTTAAAGTTCATGTAAGAAGCATATGCTAGGAAGATACGAATGGCCTCCAGGCGAGCTACTGGAGCATAAACTTCACCTTTCAACTTGTTGAAACCCGCGAACCACCAATCAAGCTTTATTTCGCACAATAACCCCTGAATCGTCCTGCTTATTGCGATAAACCCATCGTGTGTCAAGAGACTTCTTGCCCTTTGGTAACTCAACTAACTTCCAAACACCGAGTTTTTCAAATTGATGTAGTTCCTCATGCATTGCATCTACCCAGCTGGGCTCATTCAGAGCCATTTTAACATGTTTGGTCTCTATTTGAGAGATAAAGCAAGAGTAAAGACGAGTATTAACGTCTCTATTCTGACTTCTAGTTTTAACACCGTCGCCCAGCTGACCAATGATGTTATCGATCGGATGATCGCGTTGAATCCTTGAAGGTATCTCTTAGCTGATATCATTGAGAGAGACAGGAAGAGTGTGAATGTTGATACCTCCTTCATTTGCTGATTGAGCCGCTCCAGAGGGCTCTGCCACAAACTCATTTGAGATAAGTTCAGGAAAGAGTAGTTCCATAAATGTTGAAGAGGCAGCGGAAGCATCATTAGGCATGAACTCTCTTTCTATACGAGTAAGTGGCGTAGTTTCAGAATCAGGAGTTTCATTTTGAAATGGAGATTTAGGACTGTCATATTGCACAGATGACTCCCCCTCAGGTATAGCAGAGGACTCCCCCTCAGGTAATGAAGAGGATGCAGATGGAGATCTGTAGACAAGTTCTTCGTCTTCATCTTCAGAAATATTCTTCAAACCAGAATTAGATCCAGATGAGCCACTCAAAGACACATTTATTGATTTGAATTACGATGTGTAATCAAACAATCAATCCGGACCCAATCTAGCGTCCGTCTCATCTTCTTCCAACCAACGCACGTCATAAGATTCCACAATCGGCTTTGTCTTCTTATTGTAGACCCTATAGGCGGTGCAAGCTGCATACCCCACGAAGTAACAGTCATCGGCCTTGGCATTAAACTTCGGGTTGGTCTCTAAGTGAAGAAGGGTGAGGGCAGCCAAATACACGGAAATGGCTGACAGATGGCTTGTGACCATATAAAATCTCATACGGGGTCTTCATCTGAGCTTTGTTGATCAACACGCGATTCTGAATTTAGCAGGCAGTGTTTATCGCCTCGGCCCAAAAGAAAACTGGCAGTTTTGAATCACACAGCATCGTCCTTGTGGCGTCTTTGAATGTTCTATCTCTCCTTTCAGCAACACCATTTTGTTGGGGTGTGTGAGCAGAGTTGTATTGACGCATGATACCCTTTTATGCGCAAAAGTGATCGAGTACAGAATTCTTGAACTCTGTTCCGTTGTCGGTACGAAGCGCCTTCACCCGATTGTTAGTTTGGTTCTCAATTAGTACAATAAATTTCTTAATTAAATCAGCAATTGCAGCTTTGTTGGATAGAAAGAAAATCCACGTAAATCGATAGAAATCATCAATCACAACCAGACAATAAGAATTTCTGTTGACGCTAAGTACATTTACTGGTCCAAACAAATCCATATGTAGCAATTAAAGCGCCTGGCTAATTGAGTTGACCTGTTTTGACAGGTGTGGTTTTCTATGATGCTTTCCTTGGGCACATAACACACACATTTTGAACGTGATGAAGTCTTTGACAGGCAATCCACGGACCTTCTCATTTTTTGCAAGATGATTCAAGTTCTTGGCGTTATCATGACCAAGTCTTTTGTGCCACATCATTGCAGTTTGTTCGGAGATCTTGGAGAAAAGGCAAGTAACTTGTTCTGGAAGATTGCTATTCATATCAATGGTATAAGCATTCCCATCCCTTTTAGATTTTACAAGTATCCACTCTTCTAGAATGACAAAGCCTGGCTTCAAAATCATGCATTCCTTATCAGTGAAATGCATAGAATAGCCCTTGTCACAGATTTGAGATACACTTAACAAACTATGCTTAAGTTCGAGAGCGAAATTAATATTCTCGAAACTTAAAACCCCATTTGTGACAGTTCCTCTTTGAGTGATCTTGCCACCTTCTCCACCCACAAAGGAGATGTATCCCCTATTAAATGATTGAATGTTGTGCAGTTGGGCGATATCTCCTGACATATGTCGGGAGCAGCCGTTGTCGACGAACTAGGGTTTGACGACATTCCCCCACAACTGTCCCTGCAAGATGTGCGGGTTTAATTAGATTTGGGAACCCATACCATAATTTTCCTGGGTGGTCCCGATGCCTTCTCAGATTTATTATCATTTAAAGGTTTTTCAGTGGACACGGATGATAATTTGGAAGCTAGTTTGGGCTACCATTGATAATTAGGTTTTCTAATAGTCCCGGGTGGTTTTGAAGTTGAATGATTACCAGTTTGCTTGAAGCATGTGGGTTTTCTACTAGAGTTGGTTAAAGACCCACCGCTGCTTCTTGACGAAACCGACCTTGGCTTGGCCATGCTCGGTTTTGGCAAACTGCCTGGGACTTTGTGATGAAAAACCTTGTTATGTTTTTGAAAAATGGCCCGTTTTCTACCCCGATCATCTTTCTAATCATCATTCCGGGAATGATTTCTAGAGGACTTTCTAGTTAAAGACCTTCCTCTAGATTCGTTATCTCCTCTTGGAAATTTGAAATGTAGAAACATACGATTTTGACAATTTCTAGCTATATGGCCACCAACACCACAATTGAGACAAATCTGTTTGTTATTGTTAGAACTTGTACTACATTGATCAAATTTGTTTTCCATACTAACACCCTTGCTTTTTCTCATAAGAACATGTACAAGAATTAGGCTGTGAGGCAAGTGAGGGTATATTAGATGGAGAAGATTGTGAAACTGGTGGTTTTTCAACTTTTTCATCACAAACATCAAAATTGCCAACCACGTTATTTAAAACAGTATCAGACACTTGAAAACCATTCAAAACAGTATCAGAAGAAAAAGAAACACCACAAAAACCATTGTCACTTAAAACATCAGAAAAATTATTGTCTTTATTAAAAACTAAAACTTCAGGTTCGGACTCAGTTTTATTTTCAGAAACAGATCCTTTAACTTCGTGCTTTGACTGATTCAAGGATTGATCTACATGAGAAGTAGAAATGTTAGCATTTTCAACATTAATAAATCCTCCCGAAACAAAACCAGACGGCTTGCCATAAACCATAAATGATTCATTGGCAATCTCTTCTTTGGACAACGGTTGAAACTAATATGTATGATTGAATGGAGGAGGCACTTGATTATACCCTAGACCCTTTGACTGATTTCGTTTAAATTCCATGCAGTGGTCTATCATATTTACAACTACCTCACTCGATACATCAAATTTTCTAAAATCAAAATCAGCAGTTTCAAATTTTCCGTTTAAAGATTAAATTTCAACCACAAGTTCAACATTATGTTTCATTATATAATCATAGTTCTCACATTGATTACTGTAGTCCTCTTGAAGTCTCCTAAAGTCTTTTATTTTAGATTCTAATTGGGCTTTAAGAGGGTTTTGACCTTTTCTGAGTTGGTAGCTTTCATATCTAAGGTCTTCTACTTCCCTTTTTAGTGAATCATTATGTTCACGGAGAATTTTAAGGTTCTCTACTTCACTACCTAATGTCTCAATTTTCTCATGCAGAGCTTTAACATAATCACTACAAGCTTGAGAGCATGAGGGTTGACTTACCTCGGTTGTATTAGGCACATGAGAAGAAGATACCATCAACGCAAACTGCAACTCCATCATTTTATCTTCAACTGCAACAATCTCTGCCGGAGCGTCATCACTGACCTGTGCTAGGTGGGCATTTTCAGGTCCGGATAAGTTCAGGGCCTGCATCTGATCCTCCCAGTCGAACGATTGTGCAACCATAGCCTTCTCGCTGTTTACCTGAGCATCGCTTCCATTGTTCCCAACTGCAACTATTGTCCTATCGTTATTCAATCTTCTGTCTGGCTATGGACAATCACGAGCAAAATGCCCTGGCTCGTGGCAATTGAAACACCGAAGCTTTCCCTTGCTGAACCCAACTTTCTTGTCAGCACTCATTCCCCAGTTGTTCTTTCCAGTCTTTTCGGCAATCTGTTTCACCCTAAAAACTGCCATGGTAATTTGCCATCTAATATCCATTTCTTCAACATCTTCAGGGTGAATCTGATCAAGATCAACAAATGATAGTTGGGGTGGAAGATCCCCGGCTATGGGTGCGATGTAGTAATTGACAAGCCCTGTAGCAAGCACGAGATTTTCATCACCCTCCTTTCCTCTTGAATATGAGGCCACATTGGAGGATGAAGCAGCTTGAGTAGCTATGAACGATTGGTTCTGTGAAGGAGGCATGACTGATGCAGAGGAAGCTGATGGAGTAGGGAAGTTCTGAACCTGAGCTTGCTGAGTAGCAAATAATTGACCTACAGAAGGAAAGGAAAAGGATAAAAGAGCATTGTTGGTAGAGATTCCAAGGTTTGCAGCTGAGTATGAGTTCACATGGTGTATATCTCGCTACTTGTCATCAATATCATAGGTCCTGATGACAGCCATCACTTTAGCAAGAGAGAGCCGACTAAGATCCTTAGTCTTCTTGATGACAACTACATTCATGTCCCAAGACCTTGGGAGAGCATTCAGTAGGTTATTGTTTATCTCAGACTTTGTGTAAGTAATCCCAACTATAGTCATTTCAGTGCTAAGAGATGTGAACCGCTGCAGCTGTGCTTCAATAGTTTCTCCAGGAACGTACCTAAACATATTGAAACGTTGTCACAACATATCTTGGCGACTCTCCCTCATATCTTCATTCCCTTCATAGACCTCAATTAGGGCTTCCCACAAAGCCTTAGCAGAAGTGTACTCCCCAAATCCTTGAGCAATGTCTGGAGAGAATTCCATGGTCAAGGTGGCCAAAGCCTTTTCATGCTCTCCAACCATCTCGAAGTCTTCAGCAGTGTAGTTTTCCATCTTCTTGTCAACCACTTGGCCTGCAACAGTAGTGGTTATTCTGACAGGATCTTTTATTATGCTTCTCTAGATTTTGAATTCCTTCATTTTTATGTACTGCTCAATTCTATATTTCCATTTTGGGAAGCCTTCAGCGGATAAAAGTCTAGGAATTCGGGTGGTTGTACCCATAACTGAATCAAGCTCGTGATGATTTGATTGAACATGAGAATCCATTATTTTTATTTAATTAACATGACAGAAATTAAATTATTTATGATTGAATTAAGCTTCCGGTCAAATACAGTCAAAAAACAATCAAAATGCAATTTACTGCCGTAAACATAGTTCACTGTCAGATAATAGTTTACGGCTATAAACTCCGAGTTTACGATCGAAAGAGTTCACGGTCTAAAGTTCACGGTGCAAGAACAATCAGTTTTCGGTTTATGAATATTCCTTATTCATGGCTCAAGAATGCGATTCACGGTCCAAGAACCTTAACGAGTTTGCGGCCATAAACGGTGATTACGGCCGTAAGCTCAGCCCAAAAGCTTCGAATCTTGCAGTTTTTTGACAAAACTAAAAACCCTTTTTCCAGAAATCAGGAAATTTGGTCTCAAACCAATGAAAACTCACTCCAAGATCGATTGTAGAGTGCCTTTGACGCTCATTAAGCTCTGATACCAATTGTAAGGTCCTGGGAAAGGATCTTAACAGTGATCAACAGCAAACACAATCGAATAAAAGAGAATAAGAGTAGAAAAGAATGTAAATCAAGCTTGCACACGTTCTATTACTGAAAAAGTCTGATACAACTCGATATATGACCGTGAACTACAAGGCATCAACAACCAAAACACGACTGACTAACCCTCTATATATAGGGAATCACGACTGGAAACAGTTTACGACCGTAAGATGTTTTCGGCCGTAGACTCATTAGAGACTCGTAAACAAACAGTAAACCCACCAAAATACTCTATAAACCCAAAAACACTATTACAATGCAGAACCTAGACCAAACCATTAATTGGTCCCGTCATCTCTCAGTTATTTTAGTAAGATATATTAGTTTAATGTTTCTATTTACATGTTTTTATCAGATTTTAGCCATGTGTGACTAAAACCCTAGTTTTCAGTTTTCCAATAGACAAGTACTTTTCATGTGATCAGTTATCAGATTTGGTTTTCATTATGTGCTTCTATCTAGTTGTTTCAGTTTTGAGCTTATTGAATGCTTGATCTTTAATTCTTGTTAGTTTAATCAGATAGCTAGGGTTTAATCATTCCAATTAATCAGTTAATAGAATTTGCAATCGCTCTTGTGAACTGGTAAAAGTAACAAGTATCAGATTGGTTCCATGTTAGACATTTAACTCTAATATAAACTGAAATTTCATACCTTTGCACTTTCGAGCTTGTGAGAAGTATTGGGTATTGCTGGAATTTTACACAGATCTTAATGCAAATTTTCTTATCTTAATCAATAGCTTTTTTAATTAGACAGTAAAAACTTAGTGTTAACTGAAGATCTTGTTTTGGTTAAATTAACTATGTAAAAGAGATTATACTAGAGCTTGTTAGCATTTCTCAATATCGGCTTAGATAGAACGCATTCTAAATAACCAAATTTGAGCTGATTGCATGATTAGGAAAGTCGCAACAAACCATTTTTTTATTGTTTCTATTGTGACTTGAATCTGCCTTACCCAAATAATTGATGACCATTAGGATATGTCCCTGGGGATTCGACCATGCTTCCATGTGCTTTCCTATAGTGAAACCAAGCAGTGAAAATATCATTTGCCTAAATTGTGTGTGACAACGGTTTAACACTGGCCGATCTTTAGTACATCCAAAAGGTGCTCTAGAGGATGTGCTAGTTCAAGTGAATAAACTAGTATTTCTAGTAGACTTTTATGTTCTTGATATGGATGATGATGACTTACGAAGTTTAAGTTCAATCCTTCTAGGAAGTCCCTTTCTGAAAACAACTCGAAAAAAATGTTGTTTATAATGGTACATTTTCTATGGAGTTTGATGGTGAGGTGATAAATTTTAAAATTTATGATTCCATGAGATATCCAAGTGATATTTCATCTCTGAAATTTGTGGATGTCATTGAGTCATTAACCGAAGAGTGTTTTGATTTATCTAATCTCGATGTTTTAGCCTTAGTTCTAGACTAGAATCTTCAAAAATATGGAGTGGAGAAACTTTCCAAAAAGTTGAAGATTATTGAAGATATTATGGAAATTGTATCTTGCATAGATCAAAAGAAGAAAATGAGGTTTGATGTTCCAAAACTGAATTGTCGGTGCCTAATGAGAAACTTGTTCCTCCTATTATGCAGGCACCAGAATTAGAACCCAAAACTTTACCAGATC